>NW_027040541.1:0-77500 GCF_037179485.1 Ochlerotatus camptorhynchus
CGTAAGATGCTCTATTGGTTACGCTTCTTGATAGATCGAAATTGTATTCACCTGACTATAAATATACTGCCGCTATTCGCATGTCCGTCCCATAGCGAAAATCAGTAAGCCGAGAAAATCACGTTTTAAGTTTGCTTCGTACCATTGCTTCTTATGTGATGGGACAACTAATTTGACTGTATTTCCAAACTTTTTCAGAACAAAGTTGTTGAGTTCATCCAGTATTGTGAAAATATGCGTGATTATCTAGCATTTGCATTGAAAAACTCAGTTTTGACAAAAACAACTATGGGACCAAACGGCGCCGGTGGTGTAGTGGTAAGCGTGATTATCTCTCACCCCAGCAGGCTTGGGTTCAATCCCAGTCGGCGCCGCCGGGATGTTCTGAGGCATAATATATCTGATCACGCCTTCCTTCGGATGGGAAGTAAAGCCGTTGGCCCCGGTTCATGAGTTGATGGGTCGATAGGTAAGGTCCAGGTGTGGGAGCTGCCTTCCTGGCACGTCGGTAGCATTGGTGGTCAGCACGGAAAACAAGATCGACGGAAAAAACAAACCAAACGAAAAAAAAAAAAAAAACTATGGCACCGACATGCGAAGAGCGGCAGTACAGATTGATCACCACAATTGGAATCTCGCATCCTGGCAGCACTGGTACTATTCTGCGACGGACGACAACGATTGGCCTTTATCATCGGTCTGGCTGATGGACGGACGGAAGAATGGCAGGAAAGGCGAACAAGTGCAAGAGCAGGAGCTGCCGTCGGGGTACAGGGAAAAAAAGTAGACAACAGCAGCAGCTAGCACGACACTCTAAAAACAGGGTACTATAGGGGTATGCACACACAACACAAACCGCAAGCTTGCGGAATCAGGTGATTATGTAGAAATTACAATTATTGCAGTAGTCGTCGTTGACGGACAGCAGCCATATCCAGAAAATTCCACACTTGGGCCACTAAACTTCCACTATCGATATACTAACGGGATCCGAATTTCGTCATCATCCAGTACCTCCGGTTGTCCTTATCTACACTATTCTTTTTTCACGACTTACACTAGGATTTGCTTTTTTCTACTTTCACAAAGAATCTAACGGAGCGGGGAACGGAAATTTTCCTGTTTTTTTCTCCCACTTTCCTCTGTTGCGTAGAACTTTTCTCTGCTGTTAATTTTACGCAATAATTGGACTGGAATGTTTTTTTTTGGCTTACAACACTCGCGACGACAATGAAAATTATTATAAACGATTCGTAACAGATAACGGAAAACACAAGGATTTTAGAACGGTAGCGGAGGAAAAAAAACTGATGCAAAAATTTTCACTATCAGTCAGTCAGTCAGTCGTATCACTCGACAAAATTCCTTCTGTGACTACTTCTGACAGCTCTTTCAAGCTCTTCTCCCCCTTCTCCCTGTTTCGCGACTGATGGGTGATCCACTTTGAATGTTTTTTTACTGTTTTACTGTCAAACTGATGTCTTTATCGGGAGAGTGGTGAATATATAAATATGATAGTAGTTATTTAATGTCAAGTTGTCCAGTTTTGTGCCGTCGAGGCTGTGATTGCCTCTGCCGAATGTTGAAGTCGAATGAATGCCATGAATGCATGATCAAGGTGACTTCACAGAAAAAAAAAGTTGTTGAATATTACATCCAAACTGCTGCAACCAGGTCAATCCATCGGTTGTGTAATATATTTAACGTTTTGCGAACAAAATTACATCCATTGATGTAATATTGTATCTGCTTTTTGCTATTACATCATAATTTCATACATCAGCTTGAATTACATTGATCGATATTACATTTTTTTTGCTGTGAGTAAATGAGTAAAATGTTACCCATTCCCACCATTACCGAGCATGGAAAGCTGGATAGGCTAGTCAAGTAGTGAGCCAATTTAAATTCGTTTGTTTCCACTGGTTGCTAATGTCGTTTCCGACAAAATAAAAACATCAGAAATCCAATTTTCAATTTTTGCCAGTGGTGGCGGAGGGAGGGGGCACCCCTCACCTTCCCTCTCCAAAGGGGGAGTTTGGTTAAGAGAGATGATAAAACTGAGTTGTACCTTCCTAAAAGTTGTCTTCTATATGCAATTTTCACACTGCCGTACTCTAAACGGAACTATCAATTCTAAACTTTCATCTCCTCATCTATAGTATAAAATTTACCACTTCAGTCTGTTATTTGAAATTAGCATCTTCAACTATCAGAAATCCGTTGAAAATTTCCCAAGATGTTACAAAAATAGTTAATACATAACGTGATTTTGATTGGATACGAATAAGTTTAAGGCTTGAAGAGTTAATAATGGTGCGCCACCCACATAAATGCGAACCATTACTTGACCTTACCGAAAATGGTTAAAAAATATTTATAATCCCTGCTAAACTTTAACTGAAATGCTTATGGAACTTTACATGAACGTTTGTGTGATAAAGTTTTAAAGTTATGTATTATGGTTTTTTGGAAGTGAACCTCACAAATAATGGGTTCCCTAATAAAAATAACCATAAAGGAGAGCTTAACAACGTGTTCGGCGTTCATCCAAACCATTTGTGGGATAGTTTACCCATCCGGGATACAGTTCGTTTATGGTATTTGTTTATTAGGGTTGTTATACCCCGTTCACATTACAGCCAATATCACGTAATATAGGCTGTCTTGCAATGAGCACTCATACATAGGATTTCCAGTGAAAACTAAATGCATGAGTGCTCGTTGCAAGACAGCGTGATATACGCTGTAATGTGAACGGGGTATTAAGAACCATTACCATTCCAAATTCTTGTTTTCTCTATACACTTTTGGGAAAGGAATTGTATTGAAACCATTTTATTTATGATTTGAGAACTTTAATGGTAATGGTTATGGAAGTCGGAAAGGATTATAGATGGTTTAGAAACATCGATCAACTTTATGTGGAATATATCACGAATTGGTTGCCGGTAAATTACTGATTACCAATTCGCGTTTATTCCACGTAAAGTTGACTGATAATACAAAACCATGAATGGACCTTACTGGCTACCATAACCATTACCATTAAAGTTCTCAAACCATAAGATAAAAGGTTCTAATATGGTTCTCTCTCCGAACCTGTATGGAGAAAACAACTATTTTGAATGGTAATGGTTCTTAACAATCCATTATTGGAAGGTTCACTTCCAAAGAACCATTATACATAAGGTTAAAACTTTATCACACAAACGTTCATGTAAAGTTCCATAACCATTTCAGTTAAAGTTTAGCAGGGATTATAAAAAAATTTCAGCCATTGTCGGTAAGGTAAACTTATGGTTCGCGTTTATGCGGGCGATTAACGTAAAAAAGCCCAATGCCCCATGTTCCCTTATCGATCGTGGCATGCAGCCAAATTTTGAGGACGCGTCATCCTAGCTGTCACACATATTCACCTCAGCATGTTCTTTGGCTATCCCTCGCCGATCGAAACGGGACAACACTCAACCAAACGTCAAAAACCAGCCATCATTCATCAGCGGAGTAGTAGTAGAAAAGGTGTAAAATACTACTGCTAAAAGTATTTTTCATCGCCGTCCCGTCTTTGGCCCCGGAACAAGTCATCGGATCGGAGTGTGTGTCTAACCTGGCTGGCGTATTTTTTTTTCTCATTTTCCGTCTGCTCGCGGGACTTTGGTTTGCTTGCTAATCTGTGGTATATTTTTTACCAGCCTTTTGTTACTTTTTTTTTACTGATAGGCTCGTTTTGCAGTGGAAATCTTTGTGCAGGGTCGAAAAAACAAAGAAGTTGTGCAAAATAGTTGAAGCAAAAAAAAAGGGCGATCCTGTCTGTGTGTGCGAAGGAAAAAATAACTTTCGAGACGAGTGCGGGGTGAAGTTTTTTTTGTGTAAGCACTGTAAAGTTAAAGCAGAAGCAGCAAGTGTAGAGCAGCGAAAGAGAGACGAAAAACAAAATCATCCATCCATTCATCTGACCCCCGAGGCTAAAGGCTCCCTACAGAAGCAGTAGAGAAAAAAGGAAAACCTGTCTCGCAGCAGTAGCAAATAATGGCGAAAACGTACGATTACCTGTTCAAGTTGCTGCTGATCGGCGATTCCGGTGTAGGCAAGACGTGCATCCTGTTCCGTTTCTCCGAGGATGCCTTCAACACGACCTTCATCAGCACGATCGGTGAGTCAGACACGGCGGACAAGTTGTGCTTTTTGCTTCGTTTTTTACTTATTCCTTTGAAGTCTGATAACATTTTCTGTGGGATTTCTACAGATTTTGAAGAAAAAAAAAAAAAAAAAATAAAACTGGTCTGTCGAAAGTTTTGTAACGATAAATAGGAACGGAAGCAATTCGTTGGTTGTCGTCAGACAGACTTATCCTTCGCGGTAGATGTATCTTTTGTACTCGGCACATTCGTTATTGCCTCCAGCCGCACCTCGCACGGTACGACACAACGGGCTACGGGATTCTCTATTAGGTTGATTAATTTCTCTTTTATATCATTGCCCACGAACAACGAAGAAGAGTTTGTGCTTTATAAGACGCTATGTTCACTGTCGTCGCCCGTTAAGGTCGATATCATCAAGCGACATAAGTTTAACCCTAAAAATATGAGTTGCCTTAGAACAGGCCAGGATTCAGTGGAAAACGATAAAGCTTTAACTGTTGGGAGAATGAATCCTGAGTCATCGCAATACATCAGTTTATAATACGCATAAATATACTGTTGTATTATTTTCATTCGACGTGAGCAGGGCATGTACCTACTTCTTTATGAGTGATAAGATAAACCGAAATGCTTATTGGATTGCATCATTGAGTATTTAAATGGCAGAGAATTTCTGATAACAATGTGTTTATACAAAAACTTTCACTTGTAGTTTTCTTTCACTAGTGGTTGGTCTATTCATCGATTCTCAATGTTCTCCCACCATTCTGCCCATGAAAGCATAACAGTCACATCTTTGCTTTTTTACCCATTCAAATGGAACTGTTGTACGTTTATGGGTAGTAATATCTTTTTGTAGCTTTTCAAAATAGTAGATCCCAATAGTTGAAAGCGATTCTATAACATTCCCCAGAAAAGTATGCCATGTATTGGGTTGACTAATTTTGTTTATTATAGTCACTCCTGGAATCTTCTTTCGCGTAGGGGAACTAGGGGCAAGAAGGTCACCCGGGGCCAGAGTGCCACCCTCAATATATTTTGAAAATGAAATCATTTCAATTTTATCTCATGATGAACCTATGCACGGTATTCCTATGAAGCATTCTAAAAAGTTCTGTCCGAATCGAAGTCGTAAAAAATGCAAAAAATCATTTTGTGTTGATGCATTGAAAAGCTAGTTTTTTATAAGAATAAGGCATCATAAAATAAGGTTTTCGGAATTTCCAATTTATTTTTTTCACAATTTCTGCATTGAGACATCAATATTGATGATTGCTTGATACATTAATAACAATAAATTAATAAATATTTTGTTTAATTAATCAAAAATTATTCCTAAAAATAAACTTTATACGGGGCAAGAGTGCCACCCCTACATTTATGTATTAAATTGTACAAAAATGTTCAGAAATTAACACAATTGGGCATTTATGTTTCCAATATACATTGTTTTCGTGAAATTTTGGAAAACAAACTGTATGAAATAGTATCAAAAATAGTTTCCATTTGAATCTTTGACGCACATGGTTTATTTGTTTTAGATATAAAAAAAATATATCGTTAAGTCAATATTTTAGTGGAATAAACAATAAAAGCAGTTGCTGTTATACCTAAGAATAGTAATTTGTTGTTTAGAAATGAACATTTATCAGTTTCACTTCATTTTAGACGTATGGTCTTTTTGCCCCATAAGAGTGGCCCTCTTGCCCCGTAGCATATTTTAGAGCAGGTTCGACATGACATTTTGAAAAAATCATTAACATTTTTTGATGGGGTTTAATTTTAATTTCAATGATGATACATGGAGACAAGGTTATAAACTTACAATTCGATTAACAAACTCCTATAAATATCACATATAAAAACTACAAGGGACAGCCCTATGGGGTTGTACGCAATGGTGACGTAGGACTACGTGGTCTTATATAATCAATCTTATTTGTTAACTGCAGCAGGAGCTTGTGTTTTGTGTAGGAAGAGGAATTTGAGCGGGGTTCTTTCTGTTTATACTCTTTAGTATGATGCACTTGACATAGATGGCCCACAGCAACTCACGAAGAGCTACTGATTCCGATCAATAGCGGTGCGGCTTCTTCCTCCTTCTATGGATGCTCATGTGGGCTGCAGCTCGCTACTTGTGGAGAGCCGTTCGTTGTGTACTGGAGAACACCACCACTCACCACACGGTGATTGAATAAACACTGTTTGGTGAGACCGGATGGAATTCAACTTTGAAATCTGTGTTAGGGAAATCGCTTTTCGCAGGCAATCGGTGATACTTTTAATTATCATAGCAACAGTTGCACATTCGTGCAATTTTCAATAGTGACATTTTGACGAATGATGAAGTCTTGATGAAAGATGCGTAGAAATATGGTGATGTAATTATTGAAATTGGTCCAGGGGCAGCTGAGTTATTAACGTTCAAAATCTTTCATAATTTTGTTACATGTTCCATTTTCGGTTTTCACAAAGTGTACCTCCATATAGAAATCACAGACGTAGTCCTACGTCAAAACGCGCTATCGTTAGGGTGACCTTCTTGCCCCTAGTTCCCCTATGTAAAAAGAAGAGAAAAACTTCCTAATTGGTCAAGGGGTTTTAGGAGACCTTAATGGATCAAGGGGTTTTCCCTTCTTTGAAAATATAAGAAAAGGAAATAATTAATTCTTTGGATATACGATAAATAAAGGAATATTCCCCTTTTTGAATATATAAAAGAGAAAATGATTCTATAACATTCCCCAGAAAACCATTCTCCCGAAAACCATTCCCCAGAATGCACCATTCCCCAGAAAAGTATGCCATGTATTAGATTGACTATTTTTGTTTATTATAGTCACTCCTGGAATCTTCTTTCGCGTATATAAAAAGAAAAGAAAAACTTCTTAATGGATGAAAGGGTTTTCCCTGGAAATATTTAATTCTTTAGATATATGATAAAGAAGGGAATATTCCCTTCTTTTTTTAAATAAGGAAAATCTATAATCAATAGTTTTTCGCAAGGGATTCGGGGTAATGCCCATTCGGGATAATAACGTGTGGAATAATGTTATAAATTTGTAATCGGTAGTTCAACGTTCCATGCACCGATTTTTTTAATCCATCACGAGAAATTCTTCAACTCAGGTCGAACAATTCTTCGATAAGGTTTAACAGTTTCCGACTGGTTGAATTGGATTGCATAATTTTTTAAATGATGAACGAAGTGCTCGAGAACTTGAAGGTTATTATTTTCTTAGGAGCTATAAAATGGTTTGGAATTGATAAATACATAGTTCCATAAAAGTAAACGTAGTGTATCATCAATGCTATGCCCTTTTGTAATGAATAAAATATGTATATTAAGCTATTCTGTAATATAAAACTTAAATATAATATCAATTGACTGAAAAAAGTGATAAATTACTAATTTCATCATCTTTTCTGGGGAATGGTACATTCTGGAGAATGCTTTTCTGGGGAATGGTTCATTCTGGGAAATGGTTTCCTGGGGAATGTTATAGAATCGTTGAAAGCCTATTTAATAAAGTAGCCTAACCGAATCGTAACAGAAGAACGCTCAGAATTATCAGATTTCCGAGATTTTTAAAAATTGCGAGCAATCCGGAACTTCATGTACGTGTGACAATCGTGTAACATCCAGATAATCTGGTGGACTCGAAACTCTCGTAATTCTTAAAATTTCTATTATATATTCTCAGAACTCCTAAAACTACCGGAATATCCCTGCAACTTTTACTGCTATAAACTGCCAAAATTTTCTTTGATATTTAACAACAGCCGAAATTGCCGTACATTTGAAGCTTAAGGAATGTCGGGACTCCCTCCCAACATCGAGCGCAAAAGTAATACTCAGAAATCCTAGAATTACCGAGGGCAAGCGAAGTTCTTGGAACTACCTTTACCCTTTCCTTCCCATAGTAGCACAGCCCCGTAACGTGGGTAGATCACCTTTTCGTGGTACGTTACGGGATGTAAGATCTACCACCGTTTCCTAGTCCTGACTACTCCAAACTAGGGGAACAGGATTTTTCAGTAATCAGTAATCAAAGGAACACATCTTAGTCCTTGTTACTTTTTATGCCTTGTTGATAGTGATAAGACTCGGCTTTGTCCACCGAGGATGATTTTGAAATAAGGAAAAACTGAGTTAGTTAGTCGTCATCTATGTGATTCTTAATCTTCTATTCGTTGTTCCCTAGGTTGGAGTGGTTAAGACAAGGGCTTGATGCATGGTCATTATCGGTGTCATGCCTTAATTTTGTTGCTAAGGAATCCAATTTTAACTGACAAAGGGGCGCGCCTTTGGAAGGTAGTTCAACACTCCGAAGGGTATAAATAGCGAAACCTTTCAATTAGAGTCGGATCCTTGAGATAAATGCAACAATGACAACTGTAAAAAAAAATCAAATACTTCATCATTTCTCAATAGTGATGGAATAATACCAACCGGTGAAAACTAACGATTTTAAATTGACTCACTACTTGACTAGCCTATTGGTCCCAAGCAAATCGATTAACGTATCCCATTCTGGTCGAAATTCTCTTACTACACATTTGCTATGAAAGTTTGACAGATAAAATGAGGGGTTCGTAGATTTTCCTATGTTTCGAGGGGTGCATCGATTAGCTTGGGACCGAAGATAGTACCAGAGCTGAGCCAAAAATTGGAGCACGTTTCTTCGGAACCTTCTGGTCTTAGAGTTACCTCTATGGTAATACCAGTAGGTCATGTTTGATGTTTTATAATATAAGCTAGTGTAAATCGTAGAATAAAGGTTATCTTTAATTATCTTTTCATACATTGATTTCTCGCAAAAACTTTTATCTCGACACTTTTAGAACTTTTGATGGCACACATTTTTGCAGAAGCTATCTCCTCCATTTAAAAAGTTAAGGTAGTTTTTTTTTGCATAAAAATATTAATTTAAAAAAATTAAATTAAATGCTTTAAACAAATTGCCCTTGCAGTGTTCCCACCATAAATGAACAAACCAACGATCTTTTGAATGGAATTAAAAGTTTGAAAATCGGTTTGCACCTTTTAGAGATATTGACAACCGAAAAGTGCCATTTTTTGAAGAAAATCGCCTCTTACTTTTCAATAGAAAAATATAGCAACTTGGTTGCTTGAGCAAAAATATTTGTCATTCACACTTAGATTTTTCTACCGAGATCGGCTGTGCAAATCTCGGCAAAATAAGTTTCACTGAGATCTCAGCAAAAGTGACATTTGATTGCTGAGTCTCGGATAATGCTTAGCTGAATCTCAGCAAACAAATGAAATGTTTGCTGATATCTCAGTAAAACTTTTTTTGCCGAGATTTGCACAGCCGATCTCGGTAGAAAAATCTAAGTGTGTTGAAAGTTCTAAAAATGTCTAGAACACCGTTTGTACGAGAAATGAACTTATGAAAAGATATTCATAGAAACCCAATTTTCAGGGGCCACCATAACCTGCTTGTTTAAACAAATCATAACTCATGAACCATAAGAGATGGAAATTTTGTGTCTTTAATAAAGTTGCTGCAAATTGAATGTTCTGCAACTTTCTAGAACATTGCATTGGTCTATCTCAAACAATAAAAAAGTTCGCATTTTCAATTCACCAATTTTATGGACCACCCTTGTTTCACTAACATGAAAAGATAGGCCAAAAAAGATGAAGAAACTTTTCCGAAGACACCATAGGGTTTTTGATCTTATTTCCGTCCTACTAAGCACAACGCGCACTTTACCTCTCTTTTCTAAACGAGTGTAAACTAAAAATGGAATATTTCCGTCAAAGATGACTTCTAAATTTATTCACCTTTCCATACGTTGGATTTGATAAAGAGCCACAAATTGTTGAGATATTGTTTAAAATCTAATACTGCTTCTTGATTCTAAATTCGTTCTACGAGTTTCAATTCCGTCCTAACGCATTAAAACGCCATTAAATTTTTTTCGTCCTACGGATAAACGTAGAAAAAGGGGATTCGCTAGGAGTGCTTCTTTTGTTTTGAGAACAATGAGCGTAAATATTCATACAATGCGCTCTAACAGGATTTATGTTGTAGCTAATGAACTAACGCATCGGAACAAACCTATTATTGATTTGTGTACGGTGAAATCATTGATATTATTGATCTTTTCTGATCGATAGAACGGAAATGGGCGATTACGACGAAGTAGCGCTCTACCCTATGCCTAAAACCAACGGTTTTAGCGCAAACATTTTTGTCTTCCTAAATACGGCTTTGGGACCATTGTGCTGTGGAAGCGTTTATAATTGACCCATCTGTGAAAAACTCCTATTGTTACTGACATGGTGGTACTTGTTTGCAAAAAATAAGGGAACAATTATCGACCGATGGATATCTGATATTTCACGGATTTCTTGCAACATGGTTAGATCAATATTTACAGAGGAACTATAAAAGTCTTGGAGGCAAACACGATTGGAATTGAATGCAGAAGGGCTAATCTCCAGTGTCATGTACTCGTAATAGAGACTCATGAATCTTGTTTGAGGATGCGTATTGAACCCGTTGCAGCTTCAGGATGTGTGTACTCTACCGTACTCTAGAACCGACAAGATGGTTGTTCGGTACAACCTGATCAGATCTTCCGGATGTTGGCATTTTTGTTTCACATGCGCAATATGTTTTCCCCACGTGCTTTTGGAATCGAACCAGACACCTAAATACTTGAAAGATGTACTTTGAGTGATTCTTCTACCCTTTAGTTGAAGCTGTAGTAACTGTGCAGGATGATGCTTCCTAGAAAAAAAGAAAAAAAAACAACCAACTCAGTTTTCTCCGGAGAGAATTCGATACCTAGCTTCATTGCCCAAGTAGTCTTTTTTTTAATCTTTATTTTTAGCCGAAGTCTAGTTTATCTCTCATAGCCCAAGTAGAAAAATATCTAAGGTATCTTGCAATGCCGTATCTAAGGTATCTTGCACTTAAGCCGGTGACGGAAACAACGCCGTCATCTGCAAGCTGCCTTAGCGAACAATTTTCATCAAGACAACCATCAATGTCTTTTACATAAAAGTTATAAAGAAGGGGCTTAAACATGAGCCCTGGGGGAGACCCATGTAACTAATTCGTGAAGTTGTCGATTTTCCATGAGAAAAGCTCATTTATTTCTCAGACAAGTTCCTCAAATAGTTGTTCATAATTGGTGAAAACCCACTATCGTGGAGTTTATCCGCAAGTACATTGATACAAACAGAATCAAAAGCCCCCTGAATGTCCAAGAAAACTGAACCCATTAAATTTTGCTATTTTTGCGCATAGGCCAGTTGAATTTCAGATGAAAGCAACGCAAGACAGTTCCTTTGCGTATCTGAAAGTAACTCTAATAAAAATAACCATAAAAAAGAGCTTAACGACGTGTTCGGGTTATCATCCAAACCATTTGTGAGATAGTTTACCCATCCGGGGTACAGTTCGTTTATAGTATTTGTTTATTAGGGTAACCATTCGACGAAAAAGAATCATTTTCTCCAACAATTTCCGCATACAGGACAGCATTGCGATGGGACATTATAGTATGACGGTTAAGCCGGGTTTAGATTAGGCAAGTCGAATGATCAACTCAGTTGAATTCAATTGGCTTGAAAAGTTGAGCCTGGTTCAACTTCAACTGACTTGTTCAATTGACTTGCCCTGCACATCAACTATTGCGGACAAAATGTCGGAAACCCTTTTCTCCTGACTCAAGGCTCGCCTACGCAAACTAACAACATCTTTGGGTTGGGGAAAGTTTCTCTATCCGATGATACTGGTAATTTGCGTTTGATTGGCGAGGAAAGAACAATCAACGTTTTGTTTATATTGGAATTGGTTCCGCTTTTTGATAGATCGAAATTCTATCCGCCCTACTATTTTTTTTTTGTTTTTTTTATATCTTTATTAAGGAGACTTTCAGCCGTTGGCTGGCTCGTCTCCGATAAACGCCAGACTATAAGTATAGACTATAGTTTTGAAACCCTTAAAATGTGTGATGTGATATACATTGAAACGGGAGTCCCATAGTATTTGCGCGCGACCTTGATCTCATCCGATTCCACAGTTTAAGCGGAAGAACTGTCAATGTTCTTTTCCTTCGGTTACAATTAATCGCAACAATGTCCTAAGTGTATACGTTTTCCTTGCATTTCAAGATCAGTAAGTTTAGTTATCAGAGCAGCTAATGGCGTAGTCAATCATCTAATTTTGTTTGATATTTTGGGACAACTTTGCCACTACCACGGTCTGGTAGTGGTTGTGATCTACTCACGAGACTATGGACGAAATGCGACGCATAAAGGAGATCACTAAGAGAGCAATAAATTCAAGTGATCGCTTGACTTGGCAGTCGGTCTATTTTTATCAAAATACTTATTCTAGACATCGATGTTGAGCTGTTGCAAGAGGAAGGATGGAGACAACGCTAACAGCAACAACAACAACAACTGTACTACAGAAACAACAATAACAACATACTAAGAATGTGCACAGTTTTACTGCACATGTGAAAATAAGCGTCGCAGATATTTATATTTTTACAATAAAGAATTTATACAATTTTGCGCACACAACCATTATTTTGTAATATTATTAATGATTAAGTATAAGTCGATCGCAATTTATAGGAATATAACGACTATTTGTGCTCACAGTGCAGTGATAATGTTCTGAAGTAGCAACGGGTGGCATTTAATGTTGAAGATGGATCAGTCAGTAGGGCAGTAGCTTTGCATGTAACGTGGCTGAACAGCTGTGATTGCGTTCATCGACCTTTGGATGCGTTTTAGTTGTTCAGGTTTAGGAATAGCGAGATTGATAAACTAGGTACGACTGATAATGATTATTGATTTGGGAAGGTGGGGATCGACTTAGGAAATTATTTTATTTTATCTTAGTCAGAAGTTTTACTGATAAGTCTGTAATCTGTTGATTACTGCAAACTCGTATCATTAAATCTAAATAGGATTGGTAAATTTACCCGTATTTTGAGATAAGGTGCAATCAATCTATTATTTAACATGGATAAATCAAATCATGTAATCGACGAAAAAGGGGACCATTCCATTTGGCATGAATATAATTTAACTGAAAATTCATTAAACATGAACAGTTTAGGGGGGGGTTGACAATTATCCACGGCCCATACAAATTTTAAAAATTTTGTATGGAAAATTGTCTAGGCAGGGGGAGGGGGGGGAGGTCAAGAATCCCAAAAATCTGTCTACGTAGTTTATGAACAGCCCCACGGCTGTTTGGCATAAAGCCATTATTTCCATTATGATGATGATTGTTATGCCTATCGATTTCAAATAATAATATCTAAGATTTGTTTCTCTTTCCAGGAATTGATTTCAAAATTAGAACTATCGAATTAGATGGCAAGAAAATTAAGTTGCAAATTTGGTAAGCTCTACGTTTTTTTCTACTAAAAAACACACACAACTTAACGTTATTTCTTTTTGCAGGGACACAGCCGGTCAGGAACGTTTCCGAACGATCACGACGGCATACTATCGGGGTGCGATGGGTATTATGCTTGTGTATGACATCACGCAGGAAAAGTCGTTCGAAAACATCAAAAACTGGATTAGGAACATCGAAGAGAACGCATCCGCCGACGTGGAAAAGATGCTTCTGGGGAACAAATGTGAGCTGAATGAGAAGCGACAAGTGAGTTTCCGATTGCTCGGGTTTAGGGCTGTTCATTAACTACGTAAACAGTTTTTTGGGATTCTTGACCCCCCTTCCCCTTGTGTAGACAATTGTCAATACATTTTTTTATTTGTATGGGCCGTGGATAATTGCTACCCCCCCCCCTTAAACTGTCTACGTAGTTTATGAACAGCCCCTTTTGTGTGTGGGACACATTTGAAGGACTATGACTAAACTCTTACTTTGTAGGTAACCCGCGATCGAGGTGAACAGTTAGCAGTAGAGTACGGTATCAAGTTTATGGAAACTTCGGCAAAAGCTAGCATTAATGTGGACGAAGCATTTTTCACACTTGCCAGAGATATTAAGTGTAAAATGGAAAAGCGAATGGTAAGTCATCACATACTACCGTACTTGATACTTGGGCAACTCATTCTACGTTAAAAGTAGAATTCTTTCACGCTTGATGATCTTGCACGAATCGCTTCCAGTTGCCATGAACGTAAAGTCTAGACTAACATTTGAAAAGGGCGTAATTCCAAAATGACCATATCGAGAAAATCGCTTCTGAATTTTGATGACCTAAAAATTAATCCTATTTCACGACTTTCCATTTTCTGGATGATTTTATAAGCTTGACATATAGTTAATAGTGTAATCTATCATCATGCATCACTAAAAACTAAAAAAAAGTTTTCTTTGTCGTGAAATCGAGAAGAAAACATCATACGCCCTGATAATTTCATACATGTTGTTACCCCCCGGATCTTCCACCCTTTGAACTGCCAACACTGGTGATACGCCGTGGAAGTACACCCTCGGGATTTTTTGTTTGTTGTTCCGCCTTGGTTCTTCGTTCGCAAATTTTGTGAGAGTGGAATTACGCCCGGAGATTTTTTGGTCTTCTTTTTGTTCGTTGTTTACACGTGAACTATCAATCGGATGCATTTCAAATGAATCGGGCGTGACTAGATACTACAGACTCAATACGTTTGACATATTAAAACGATATAATTCGTAGTTCTGGTGCAAGGCGTAACAACCAGATGTATCATAGAGTTGAAATTTGGAAATACGCCATGTAAGAAGAAACTTTTTTGATGATTTGAAGTGATATTTTCTTCTACTTTTTCGTGTTTATCGAGTAGTTTGTGAACTATTCTCTCTATATGTGGCAAAATATGGTTTGTTTACATGTTGGCTCTTCCGCCCCTTTCAAATGTTAGTCTAGAAGTTATCTAATGTCTCCTTCAAATTAAAAAAAAGTAAACAATGAAGTCTGTTCTAAACCTTATCTTCGCTTGTCGCTCTTCCGGCATCCGTGCTACATTCCCGCAATAACATGCCGTGTATTGGTCGTAGAATTTTACGCTCTGAAATCAATCTGGTCCACCTCTTCATCCGCGATTCATAGTTGTTGTGAAGAGCTATTGTAAATACAGACACCTTATACCGTGTGGTACCCGTTGACCGCTTGATCTCCATTCACCACTTTTTTTTTAATCTTTATTTGAGAGATTTTTAGCCGAAGGCTAGTTCATCTCTTCCTTTCACCGCTTATTTGCTCAATATTTGTTGAAAAAGTACCCAACATGAGTTTAAAACATGCGTTTAACCGATCAATTCACTCGTTTAAGATGCCTGCTGATCATATTTAACCATCGGCACTTTTATTTCACTATTTATTGCCGAAACGAATTACTTTTGTTTACATCCATATGAGCGGTCAATGGTGACCCCACAGCGATCAAGGGTTCCCTTCACCGCTCACTCAAAAAATAAATTTAAAATAGATATTACTACCAATATTTCATAACAAAGGCGATTGTTTAATCAATATCTAATACCTTAATAACATACAAACCATATTATGCGTTAAATGGACAGAAAAGAGAGACAATTTAAAAAGTGAATATTTCCACTACGACATGAACGGTGCATGGAACCCCTGGTTACATGCACTAATATGTCTCGAAATCTATTTTAGCAGGATTGTTTTGGATGTTTTATATTTTATCCACAATATAATCATAATGATAATAAGCTTCAAGCTAGTGCAAAAATATGCTCAATATATGTATGAAAAGTATTTTAACTGAAGATGTGAACTTGATTTTGCTCTAAAGTGAGCAGTAAACGGGCACCAAACGGTAGTTACAAAACAAATTTCGTTTTTCAGGGATCGCCCAGCGTTGTGGTTATAAGTTATACTGCCTCTAATCGTATATCAGTCCCATATGGAAAAAGTTGGCATTGAGATAATGGCAGTCGAAGTTACGAAGTGCAATTCTCATGTAAATATTTGAAAAATCATAGTAAATTTATTGATATTTGTTTTCTAGTAAACAATATTAAATAAAATATCGTGAAATTTTAATTTTTTGACCAAAATCTGAGTAGGACTGACTTGCGATTACATTTAACGTTAATGAGAAAAAAAAGCAAATCAGTCACAATGCCATGACGATGCTGCATTAGTTTAGTATAGTATTGAACAGTAGAAAGCTACCATGGTCCCATAGAACGTTATTGAATGTTTTTAGAACCGTTTCGCTGGTTCCGGAGATATGGCCTTGAGACAGGATATTTTCAAAAACGTGCCAAATCCACCATGCATTAGAATTCGATAATTAAGAACAATAAGAGTCATGATGAGTAACCAGCACCATATTAGCCACACTCGGACATATTCCGGGTATCCCCGGAGAAGTTGTAAAACCTTTTTATATCAAAATCCATTATGCGACACATCAAATCACATGATAATTCGGAGCCATCACCATTGGCGGTCATATTGAGGATCGTAAGAACTATATTGGCCACGTCCGGACATATTCCAGATACCCTAGGGGAAGTGGACAAAACCTGCTAGAATTAATGTTTCTCGGTGCGTTTACTCTTGCTTGCCAATACAACCTGTTACAAATCTACATTGAACAAATTCTAGAAAATTGTTTCGCTTAGCTGCAGCAATGCAAAGAGAAAAGCGATGAAGAGAATCGATCATCGCGTATACGCCCTCATGCATGCTCACGGTCGAATTATTGCCGCTTTGAGTCTAATATAGAATAGCTTAGTTTATCTTTATATTATGTGCTGGTTATTCTCTTTTTCAGACCACAGACTTGTTCCGCAAGTGTTAAATTTTTTTACCGGAATTCGGCCTAATGACCCAGCATCGGGTAGCCCATACTATATGAAAAATCCAAATGACTTGGATGATGATCAACACAATGCCTTAAATTTATGGCATACATGATTTTAGTACCGCTGTACTAATTCAATCTAGTACGTTGATTGCGGTATTAGATTAAAGCAGTACAACGGTACAACAATTATGTCTGTCGATGATATTACATAATGGAACCTTACAAAAAAGCTTGATCCTTGTAGTCAAAACCACAAGAGGAACAGCCTGAGAGAATTCTAGCTAAGCTCTGGAAACAGTGTAAAAAGTCTTGGAACAGACGTCGCTCAGAGGAATCGAACTCCTTGTTAGGTCAGGCTAGTTTGAACGCAATTATTGTTAAATCAAAAGTAAATTTCTAAGTACACCATTCCCCAGAATGTACGATTCCCCAGAAAAGAAAACTAAATAAAATTAGTAATTTATCACTTTTTTTTTGTCATGTGATATTATATTTCAGTTTTATATTACATAACAGCTTAATATACACAGGGGAAAAGTTGGCTTCGGCAATACCTTAACCTATTATCGTCAGGGGGTAAACAACGTCCTTGAGAACTCAATTTTGGCATGTGGATACATTGTGTTTCAGATCAACTATTGGCCAAATTTGAGTGCTCTAGGACTTTGTTTACCCCCTGACGATAATAGGTTAAGGTATTGCCGAAGTCAACTTTTCCCCCATTTGATTTAATATATTTTTCATGATAAAACTCTCTGATTAGTTTCACTTTACTATTGATGATACACTACGTTTACTTTTATGGAACTATGTATTCATTAATTCCAAACCATTTTATAGCTCTTTAGAAAATGACAACCTTCAAGTTTTCGAGCACTTCGTTCATCATTTAAAAAGTCAAATGGTCTATTATGCAATCCAATTCAACCAGTCGGAAACTGTTAAACCTTATCGAAGAATTGTTCGACCTGCGATGAAGAATTTCTCGTGATTACAAATTTATAACATTATTCCACACGTTATTATCCCAAATGGTCATTACCCCGAATCCCTTGCGAAAAGCTATATTACCTTCTTTTTCATACATCCAAAGAATTAATTAATTTCTCTTTTTTATATTCAAAGAAAGAAATATTCCCTTCTTTATCGGATATACGAAGAATTAATTATTTTCTTTTCTTATATTTTCAAAGAAGGGAAAACCTTTTGATCCATTAAGGTCTCCTAAAACCTCTTGACCCATTAAGAAGTTTCTCTCTTCTTTTTTATATACGCGAAAGAAGATTCCAGGAGTGACTATAATAAACAAAAATAGTCAATCTAATACATGGCATACTTTTCTAGGGAATGGTTTTCTGGGGAATGGTTCATTATGAGGAATGCTTTTCTGGGGAATGGTGCATTCTGGGGAATGAGATTCTGGGGAATGGTTTTCTGAGGAATGGTTTTCGGGGGAATGGTTTTCTGGGGAATGTTATAGAATCCTTCTAAAGGGTGATACGGTCAAAATTTGGTCAATATCAACTTGACGTATTTCTTTCAATTTTGCATTTAAAAAACCTGAACACCCCTCATTTTGAAGGTGTGTGTGTGTAGAATGTTGCTCCTATTTTGATTTTGGAATTCACTCTTCAGTTGTCAAAATGCCGTCCAAGCAAGAAGAGCAGCGTATCAAAATTTTGCTCGCGCATCGCGAGAATCCGAGCTACTCGCACGCAAAGTTGGCAAAATCGCTAAAAGTTGCCAAATCAACCGTTACAAATGTAATTAAAGTGTTTGGGGAACGTTTGTCGACAGCCAGGAAGTCTGGATCGGAGGGAAATCGAAAACCGGAAGCCGCTAAGACGACAAAGAGAGTTGCCGGTAGTTTCAAGCGAAACCCTAACCTCTCTCTCCGAGATGCCGCAAATAAGCTGGGTGTATCGTCTACAACCGTGCATCGAGCCAAAAAACGAGCCGGACTATCGACTTACAAGAAGGTAGTGACGCCAAATCGCGATGATAAACAAAATACGACGGCCAAAGCGCGATCCCGGAGGCTGTACACGACGATGCTGACGAAGTTTGACTGCGTGGTAATGGACGACGAAACATACGTCAAAGCCGACTACAAGCAGCTTCCGGGACAGGAGTTTTATACGGCAAAAGGAAGGGGAAAGGTAGCAGATGTTTTCAAGCACATGAAACTGTCAAAGTTCGCAAAGAAATATCTGGTTTGGCAAGCCATCTGTACCTGTGGCTTGAAAAGCAGCATTTTCATAGCTTCCGGGACTGTCAACCAAGAAATTTACGTGAAAGAGTGTTTGAATAAACGTCTGCTGCCTTTCCTGAAGAAACACGGTTGTTTCGTACTGTTTTGGCCGGATTTGGCATCTTGCCATTACGGTAAAAAGGCCATGGAGTGGTACGCCACCAACAACGTGCAGGTGGTTCCCAAGGACAAGAACCCTCCCAACACGCCAGAGCTCCGCCCAATTGAGAAATACTGGGCTATTGTCAAGCGGAACCTAAAGAAGACCAAAAAAACTGCTAAGGGCGAGCAGCAGTTCAAGGCAAACTGGCTTTCTCCGGCGAAGAAGGTGGACAAGGTGGCTGTACAAAATCTGATGGCAGGGGTTAAGCGTAAGGCCCGGCAATTCGGATTTGGAAAAGCGGAAGCCTAACTGAATATTTTTCCTGAATTTCATACTAATTGAACTTGAAAAAGAAATTTAATTTGATTTTTTAAATAAACGATTTCACCGATTTACACGCGTTTTCCCTTGACCAAATTTTGACCGTATCACCCTTTAGGTACTGATGAAGCTATGCTAAAACATATTTCTCAGGAGGTGTGGATATGGCATCAACTGATGAAGCAAATGTCTTGTCAGGCAGTTGCGAAACTGTAGCCCATGAGTCTATTCAATGGGCACTTATCATAATAAAAAAGCAGTAGTATTAACGACAATAAAATGCATTTTCCCGATTATGCTAAACGGCAGTTATACCGTTATACCTAATAGCCTTTATGCCAAACGGCATTATGACTAATGGGTAGAGTCATAACAAGGGCTAATATCCATTGGGGTTCATTATTTTTTATTAAACGGACTTACATTTATTGTGAGATCAGTTTACTCACTGAAACACATAAGATAGTATTACTCGAAAAATTTTGTAATTCAAGATTAGGGAAAAGTGGGGCAAGATGGCCACCCTAACGAAACTCGAATAAAATTCTATTATTTTGACCAGAAATGAATTTTTCCTATAATCTTACAGATGTTTCCTACCCTTGAACAACAATTATACAAAATCGTTTAAATTCGAAAAAAAATTCAAAAGAAAACTTCATATTTTCTGGCAAATATTTCCACTAAAGGAGCAAGTTCTGGACAACAATAATTTTAGGCATACACACTTAATCTAGCTCGGTAAAATCTCCAACAGCCGATTACCTCGGTATTTACTGTTGCTGATATCTCTGCAAATTATCTGTTTGTTAGCTGATATCTCAGCAAAATGTTATTTGTTAGCTGAGTCTCGGCAATTGTTTTACTGAATCTCAGCAAAATAAATTGCAGAATCACTCGGCTGTTGGAATCTCGGCGAAAAAATTTAAGTGTGTAAACAGTTTTTTTTATTAAAAATTCGATAACTATTGTGTAATATCGGTTGGATCAGTTAGTTTTTTTCAAAATACATAAAACCCGAGCAAAGTCTGAGATCAAATTGAACTCTAAATTTGATGTTGTGATTTCGCTGATAATGATTGCTCAGTTTGCTGTCGTTTTGGTCGTTAAAAAAAAAAGTTTAAAATATCAAAATTGAGAGCAAACAAATCTTCATGTGACATCACATTGAAAACTAATTCTGCTATCAGTGAGAGCAAACTGAAAACTGAATTTGACATCAATTTTTCCTGTTGATAACAAAATAAGTAGGGGAAATGTTGGCTTCGGCAATACCTTTACCTATTATCGTCAGGTATTGATTTGATGTTATGCTAAGGCAATGAAAACAAACCCGCAACAACATATTTTTGAAGAGCAAATGTACAGCAAAATGAAAACAAAATTTACCAATTGCATAAACTGAAATCAAATTAGGATTTCAGTTTGATGTTGATATCAAAACTTGATTTCAATTTGCTGTCATTTTGATGCTGGACTTTGCTCGGGAAATTAACCTTGGGATTACAAAGTTTTCCCATATTTTTGAATTTTTATCATGAACTTCTTTTAATCTGTATGTGGAGAAAACTCAAAAGCGCAAAAATCACCGATGAATTCAAAGATTAAACAAAACCATTGCTTTATATTTTGACGTTATTCATTGTTATTACTGTTGTTTTTGCATCAGTGGATGGAAAACTAACACAACATACAATATATCATTGAAGTTTGAGCGGTTTTTATGTGTTTCAAATTGGAATGATTTTTTGGTGTTATGAGTGTTAGTGTGCAAAAATGCATGAGATTCTAATCGTGAGATTTGTTTGCCAGATTCGCACGTGAGTTTATTCGCTCAGGGAGCCTCAATGAATGAGATTTAAGAATGATTTTCCGAACACTGCTCTTAACTGTACTTTATGTTAAGTTATCATGACAAACATGATCAATATCAGAATATTGTTATGTGATGTGTGTGGAATAAATTGTATACATTACAACTTTCATAAATCGATGGTGCTCGTCTTGTTCCATTCAATATCGAATTTTGAAAACTATAATTTTTAAAAACAAATTTGCATGTGTTAGAATAACAAAAAAAACTTCATTAAACTTTATTTTATAACACCAATTTTTTTGCTAGCTTTGCACACACTACCATAAATTACCTACTATATAATGTACGCAGCATGAAAATATCTCGGAAAATACACCACATTTTTACCAATTGCATTATCAAATGATGTGATTTAGAAACGATGCTCGGCTTCATCTATATCGGCATCTTACCCCACTTTCTTCTACTCGAAACAAACATTTTGAATTCCAAGGTTACTGCTTTCCATTGCTATATAAAATTGTTCTATGTTAGGAGGACTTGCAAGAAAGGGTGCCAAATGTTTTGGCATTTCTAATCTACCATTTTTCTAGTATTTATGGAGTGTCTTGAGATATTGGCCTGGATTTTCTTCCGATAATAAAAGAACTAGTACAGATTATGTTCTAATATATTTACAAACATCGGTTGTAATTTCAGAAAGTTATAGCTCACAATGTCAAAAAAGGCATGGTGCTCCAGAGTAACCATGGGCGGGAAAGAGTTAAGATTATTGTCAAATGGTCCATTCGGGTAAATGGTCCATCCGTTCGAATGTTATAGAATCTTCTTTTTCTCCAGAAATTTGAACTCAATTCAATATTAATGCTGAACTGTTTTAAATAAGATTTACCAGGACAAATCTATCCAAAGTCCGCAAAAACTGCTCACAGTTTTGCTTTCGATTGCGTGTTTCACATTCATTTGAATTTTCGTTCTTTCAATTTTTTGTTGTGTTGGCTGCAGGGCTCTACATTTTCGAAGCTCTATAACTCTATATCATTTCTATAACTATACTATACTATCAGTACGAAACGAAAATGAAAAAGAAGCACGCTTAGAACGAAAGGGTGGCTGCGGATTTTCTCGTCGTTTCTTTGTTCTCCTTTTCAATAAAAGTAACATCGAATTTCCAGTTGAAAAAAAGCCCCATTTTCGCTTACAATTCCTTTCACCGACACTCTGTCACCGCTTTTTCAATTTATTTAATATGCGTCATGTCCCGTTTTCGTCATTTTTTTAGATTAATATGTAGATGGAAGATAAATTAAACATATTACGTGTTATGTTCAAGTGTTTTCATGTGAGAAATGCTTTAAATATATATTCTCATTTTCCGTCATATAAGGCTGTTTGACTCCTTCTTTGGATCATGAGAAGTTTTTTGGGACGTCTTGTCAATTTTGAATTGACCTTTTTAACTTTTTTTTTCCATTCGACCTTCCGCACCTTTAACCCCTCAAGCAACATTTATGGTTTCAAGTCCATTCTAAGGCTTATAAACCTCTACAAAAACATGATAAAACAAACATTGTTACCCATAAGGGAGCCGTTAATGTAAAGTAATTTTAATACATATCATGCTATGGAGGAGATTGTATCACAACCACCACATTCAGGCTGAGAACGGGGTGTCCTGTGCTGTACAAAGAAGTCGTAATGAAGGTTGTATAAACGACTAAAACGCCTTTAAAAAAATTAAAAAAAAAAAAATGGGATTTGTTTGTTTGTTATGAACCGGCTCAAGGCCAATAATAGCAGCCACAACAAAGCAGGTGTCAGCTTTTGGTAACAATGGGCGCTAGTGGATTAAATTTAATTAATTCTTTTGCCAATTAAATATTTTGTTCATTTCGACCTTGTCTAATAAATCTTCTGTCCATTTCGGTCTTTCGTCACTTCGACCTTTTGTTCATTCGACTTATTATCATAGATTCGTCAATGGGGACATTAGAGTGTCTTTAGGGAGATTAACGACATCTCAGCCATTTTAAAGGTCTTCTACTCGATTGGAATAACGTTTCACAAGCAGATAATCGACTGTTCCAATTTCGGCATGTACCGTAAAACGGGGTAACATTGATAATTTTTTAAAGTATATTCTAAACATTGTTTACAGCAATTAATGTTTTTTTTTCAAATTTTATATTTTTAAAACAAGTATTGAGCATTCAAGAGTTTATTCGTTTGTAATTTGTTTAATGGAAATTAAAGCATTTTCACATTTTTTTAGTTTTGTATCCGAACTTCAGTATTTTGATTTGGGGTTACTTTGATACTGCCCGAACAATGTAGAAAAAATAAGTGAAACTCAAACAATTTAGTTCTTTAAATATGAAACTTTGAATGAGTATATAATCAGAAAACATCATAAGCAATAAGAATAATACAACATTGAATTTGTGATGGCTATATAGAACCTGAATTTTTTCATCTCACTAGTAACAGAAAGTTACTGTCCATAATCGCATATCAATCCCAGGTTTGCTTTATTTTCTATTCACACGACTCGCTGAATAGAATGGAATGACCATCACATACAGGGTCTCTTGAAATTCCTTGACCTGCTCCAGAATGACATTCTCTCTCTCCTTTTACGCCTATTGTTGTGTATGGAGACCTCCACAGAACATTGAGAACAATGCACAATAACACGATGCATCGCTAATTGTCTTCTTCGGGACCTGTGACTTATCTTCCCTATTTCCTTGGAAAATTGAATCACAACAACGCATACTTATCATACTAACGAAATCTCTTTCGATTTACAGGAAGCGAACAATCCTCCCAAGGGTGGACACCAGCTGAAAGCGTCAGAACAACCCCGGAAGGCACCGAGTTGGTTATCGAAGTGCAATCTATTTTGACCTTGTAATAGTCCTATAAATTATTGTAACTTTTTTATATAACATACTAATAACGATAACTATTATAATGATATACTGTGTAGAAGAATCGGGGACAAAACTGAAGAAAAATCAGAAAAAAAACATTGACAAAGGCACGCGAATACACCCACGAATTTGAAAACGCAGGAACGGCTACTTCTCCGACCACTCAGAATTGTTTATGAAGCAAATGCTCACATCAAGGTATGAAAAATTCGATCTCCCATAAAGAACAGAAACACAGATTGGCTTTTTTATGTTATTTACACAATGTAAATCATCCTACACAGGCGACCACCAATTTTGAAGGTCAATAAAAAATACTTATGATGTAAATTGATATGAGTGATAGCACGGACATGTACGGAACGAACACCCACTGAGGTCTATATGAAACAAAAACAATTGTGTAGTAAGAAAACCAACACACCCAAACACCATCCATGAAACAGACAGGAAAATAATTCTACCGTTGAATTGTCACAATATTCCTCGAATAACGATTTGATGTATTTAAAACTAGAATACATTGTAATAACAACAAAAGAATGAGACATTCGATCAACTCAGATAGATGGAAAACACCTAGTTGGGTGCTAGGCCATTAGCCGTTAGTAGGACTACATATTCCAAATTGCATCCCGATGGACCGTACCACCTTCTGTACTGGTAAGATAGGCACAGGATTTTATTCGTCGCTCTTTGCGGAGCTTCTCCACTATTCACGGTGTTCGACAAATGATGGGACAGCAACTTTTCGGAAGGGTACGGTTTGGGAAGATCTTAGTTATAAAAAAACATCCCATCAAACATTGAATTGCATGCAGTGTGCACAGAGGGAACAAGAAAATCACACATTCTGCATTCGAAAGGGTTAAACTCATAAATTCAACTGTCGTAACAATTACGTGGAAATATGGAAACAAATAAAAACAAATCGTTAGCAAACAAGGTTTTGAAATTGTCATGAAGATTTTTCTTCGCAAATGTCGTGTTATATTCATTTTGTAGATAGAAAGAAACTTCCGCTTTGCGCCTCTCTTATTTTTTCACATATTCAGGAATTCAGGCCTATTTTGCATACGCAAAAAATGGAGACAGACCATTCTTGATTGCCGGAATAAACGCAGTGGACCTATGGTCTACGGATGTATTTGGCTAATGACATTTGAGTTTCGAATCCGTTCTCCACCCTAGTCTCTTTGCGCAAGCGTTCTCTAAACCGTTGTATAGTTGGCAATGCACCCGTGTACTGAATGGGAATTGTGGGTTCGGATCCCACCGGTGCCCTTAGATTTTTTTCGCAAATTTTCTCACACACACGTCTCTTACCGATGATATGTGCTTACCTCTCAGTATGTTCAAACTTTCCTATAAACAATTAAATTGACTGCAAAGCCGCTAAACCGTAAATCATATGTTTGAATATTTCTAAACTTTCAGCTACGTCTAGTTTCCAAGGCGAAGATACAGTCCGCAGGATATTAATGTTATCCTGAGTCAAATTGTGCCCCTTTGTAACGATATGTTCTGCAACCTTGAATTTAAATTCATAATGAAGTCCTTTATCCATCTCTTTGTTAGACTTTTATACCTCTGCGATGTGTTTCTTAAACTTTGTTTCCAAAGTCCTTTTCGTCTGACCAATGTAGATTTTATTGCAATCTGGACAAGAGATTTTGTAGACTCCGGCTTTCCCTAAGACATTCATTGAATCTTTTGTTGATCCTAACAGTGACTTCAGCTGATTTGTCCTGCTGCTGAATACTAAATCTAGGCCAAAACTTCTAAACTTTGAAATTAATGGTTTGGTAATGTTTTTGTCGAAATTCCCCGTTTTAAACCCTCAGTTACTGGTGTAAGAGTTGTCGAAATACGCCTAAAATGATCCCTTGTTCTTTTATCGATTACTGTTTGAATTGATAAAGATGATGCTACCTATTTTACCTTATATGTGATACTTATAATCACAGAATCCAACTTTGAATCGTAGACCAGGTCCATTAACAATACACTCGTTCCGAGAAGGGAGTCATGGTACCACTCATCCTGTATAGTCATCTTCTTCTTCTTCAGGTTCGCTCACCACCCGGAATGAACATTCGGTGTTGTTAGTTATATCAAATAGTGTTACATGCAAACGAAAAGAGATACAACAAGGATTAGTTTTTTAAAGCAATAATTTCATCTGAATACCCAACTAACCATATCTCAGTGACATTGACTCACTCTGAACCTACATTTAAAGTTATTTTGTGATTATATGGTTACTTTGGTACTCACATGAAATGTTGTGCAGGTACCACAAGTTCAACAACGCCCAACTATGGACAGCTCAATGTTAATACAATTTACTCTTTGAATCAGCGTACACCAAAATGATAATCTACTAAGAAACACCTAAGAATTTATAGAGATAAAGCTCAAAATTACAATTTTAACTGATTGTACTTTATAAACATTAAACTGTCCAATATTAGACCCTTCAAACACACGGCGCCTGCACGGTAATGTAGGCCGTCAGAATGGTTCATCGGTTGCGAAGTGAAGTGCTTCTCAAACTGAAGCGATACATTTCTCAATTTTTCAACGTTATCCTAACGTAAATTTAATATTATCACCCATATTGGTTCTCACTGAAAAATGGTATCCAGTTGATCGAAAGCAAATTTTCTCACTTTTAATTTGGCTTTAAAATAATTGATATAGCTTCATTACAGCCAGAGATATTTGTATTTTAGTAAACAAACTTTTATTAGGAGAAATTTCATGTTTTAGCTGTATCTAGAAAATTATCCTATTGAGATTTCTTCTAACTACATTTTTGGATTCAGCGCACGGAAATGACCATCAGCGTACAAAGTTCAAATATGCTGTAAACTAGTGTTATAAGTGGGACAAAAAGTACCGAAACGCTATTTAAAGGGCGCTTTTACGTTAAATCGTTTTGGTGTCTTCGGCGCACTTATTTCTTGACTAATATTGAAAAAGTGCGCAGAAGACAACGGAAAAGAGCATTTTTTTTTTAGATTCCGCACATTTGAAGTGTCCAGTTATAAATGCAAAATACAATAAGTAATTTAATCAAATTATCACACGGAATGATAAGGAAACGCGACCGAACCAGTAAAACTCTGCAAATTCAGCAACTAAGAAGTTTTAATATTGACAAAGACTTGAACAAACCCAATTCTTAAATAAGGCATCGCTGACAGCAAAGCTACTATAAGCGAATTTGTTTATTATCAAGGTTGGAACTAGTTCCAACCCGTGCTAACCCGAGCATATTGTCAGTTAACACTGACGTTTGAAAGGCAACAAGCAGACCTAATCTTGATACCCGATCCAGGTTGCATCAAATTCGTTATATGAATGGATTTCGAAGAATGTAAACAAGGTGGCATATTAAAAAAAGTCTTTACTGCATAAATCTTTAAAATCGTCCAAATTTGGAAACCTAAATGCTCCAAGGCACTGGGAAATTCGTAGCACACTATTAGTCTTTTGGAGTTATTTATATTGGCTTACAAACTAAAAATATCCATGCGTAATTCAATACACACTCTCATCAGCAGCAACCATACATACCTGTTCCTTCACTAGCACCAAGCCACTTTCTTTCGGCCAAATTTTGGAGCCGATAGTGCCGCCGTTTCATCCGGATCCGGAGTTACCTTACGTTCGCACAATTTCAAATCCCGTACACTCAGGTCGTCAAATGGAAAGATACTGCTAAATGTGGAACTACGGTGCGAATTCTGTGTCGACGGTCTGCTATCGTTCATCCGCACCGCATCCTGTTGCACCAACAACTCCCGTACCTGATTCGACGAACCGACGACTGTCGAATCTCTCACCTTTTCGCTCATCAATTCTTTCAATTGTTGATTTGAACTTTCTATAGCTTTTATGTGAGTTTCACGAACGTCGATAAGATCACGTTGCCGTTGAATACTGTCCACCAGTTTGGTCTCGAAATCAATTATGCGATCTTCCAACAAGCATCTCAACTGCTGTTCTCTGATCAGTGCTTCTTCATTCCATTTGTCTTCCCACTTGGAAAGGTTATGCTTGGCTTCCGATTCGTACATCGTCTCGATCGCCGTTTGCTGATCGATCTCCAAATCATATTGCAGCTGAAACTTCTTTCGCAGATAATCGATGCTTTCATTCGACTCCGGATTGTCAATGGCTATTCTCTGCAGTAGCTGCAGATCGTGCTTCAGATCGTTACGAACCGCTTCCGACCGATCGCGAAGCAACATTTTGATGCGCCTCAAGTTGTGCATCGCTACGACCCGATCACGACGTCGATCGTTGTAAACTCGCAGTTGTTCAAGCTCTTTCACGAATTCCTCCTTCTTAGTGCGAAGTCGCATTTCATAGATTTTCAGTTCGTTCATTTCCTGTTCCCTGGTTTTCAGTTCTTTCATGTGAGTTTCCTGGTGATTTCTCAGCTCTTTAATCTGCTGCTCCCTCAGTTTATTCTTCTCCAGAAGTAGCTCTTCGTGACGTCGTGCTTCCTCGTGTAAGCGAATTTCTCGTTCTTGGTTTTCTTTCCGATCCTTCTCGTTCTGCAGTTGCAGTTCAACTTGGCGATCAAGCCAGTTCAGTTTGGCCATCGCTTGGTTGGGATTTTTCGAGTTCAATATGACGTCGTCTCGATCGTATCCCATGCGCCATTTGGTGTAGAGTCGAGCTTCCAGGTCCATGCGGCGTTTCGCTTCTTCGACGTCGTTCAGACGCGAACGGACTCCCTCCAGAAGTTCGGTTGGAATGGGTTTTGGTTTGGGACGGAACTTCTCTGGAAAGATAGAAAAGATCTTTTCAACCGCCTGTTTGTCTGTGGACATTTGACAACTTTGATCGCGTCCGATTGCTCCCATATCTCATAATAAAATGTTTCTTATTAAGAATATCCGAAAAAAGTATAAAATAAAGTAAAAAATAAATTTCTGCTTTTTAAAATCCGCAATAACTTGGGAAGGCCCAAGACGAACAATAAATAAAAAAGATAATAAAAAAAGAATCTTGCAAATCCATACGTTCTCGAGTGACGTACGAACACCATTCCATACATTGTGTGTGGCAGGACAATTTCTCAAAATCACATTATACCATCTGTTCTCTGTTTATGGCCGCACTACTGTGCCCATTGATTTAACACACGATGGGTCTTTATCCAGGATTCGCTGCCATAAAATACTATCTAAGGTACACACCTGTGTAGAATTCTTATGGGCGGAGTTTGCTGTGCGCTTTGACCGTCACCAAATGAGAATATAACATAAGCGCAACAATATTATCCTACTAAAAATGTGTAACTTGAATCTGTAACAAAATTTGATAAAAACAACCAGATGTTATGCCATAACTTCAGCTTTCTTAACATATTTAATGAAAAAAAATTGGTTGTTCATCAAGAAAATCAACTTTCTATTTTTTAACTTGGATTTAAAGTTATTTTTTCCCTTAGTGTATTTATTTTTATAAAGTTCGTTTAAGTCTCTACAACTTTTTTTTTTAAATGGTTCGTTTATTTACTAGGCTCAGTCGTGTGTGACACTTTGCGGAGCCAAAAATCAGTAATGTTTGAATTTACATTTTAAACAGCAGTAGTTCTAGGTTAGTATTGGATACCATTACTCGTATCGGGCTCGAGATTAATGGGCAACAATTTCTATTGGAAGGAGCTAGGTAGGAAACTGGTTCATGTAGCCTCTTTCAGATACTACTCTCGGACGGTTGAACAAATCCTGGCTGGGCAGGGGCAAGTATCACAGAAATAGGAGGATAATAAGACTGGGACACAACGGCTGAAAATTGTTTGGAAAGGAGGGGATGGTCACATCAATCTCTAACATCAGACAAACAAAGGAATTCGTAGATCGCCTGCATGTAGGGAAGATCACGGGTTCCCAATACATCTCTTACTTCACGAAAGCATTGTCTACCTCGGGCTATCTAAAATCTAGGGTATCCAAAAGTCGTGCTCTGGAGTGTCATTACCCGGGCAATACTAAACTACGTGATCGATGTCATCATAAACGGTTCTGCACCAACATAAATATATTGCTGACAATGAGTTTATTCTGTAGAGATGTGCGTCTAGCGAGTAGTGGTTGGACATAAGTCTTGACATCACGCGAATGAAGCCCCAACTTACATCCAGACCTTTGAACAACGCTCTCGATGAAACATTTGGAATAATGGAATGTAACCACCGCCCAAGGGAATTACTTGTCCAATCGTTTTGCCAACTTAAAAGAGAACTCTGATGTACTAAAGGGAAAAATTCATCATGTGAAATTCTTCTATCGTAAATCTCACCTTGCGAGTTGAGTTTTTACAGTTGTCATTCTTGCATTTATTGCAAGGATCCAACTCTAATTGAAAGGTTCCGCTATTTATACCCTTCGGAGTGTTGAAACACCCTCCAAAGGCGCGCCCTTCTGTCAGTCAAAATTGGATTTCTTAGCATCAACATTAAGGAATGACACAGATAATGACCATGCATCAGAACCCTAGTCTTAACCACTTCAAGCTAGACTAACTAACTCATTTTTTCCTTGTTTCAAGATCATCCTCGGTGGGCAAAGCCGAGTCTTGTCACTATCAACAAGGCATAAAAAGTAACAAAGACTAAGATGTGTTCCTTTGATTACTGATTACTGAAAAATCCTGTTCCCCTAGTTTGAAGTAGTCAGGACTAGGAATCGGTGGTAGATCTTACATCCCGTAACGTACCACGAAAAAGTGATCTACCCACGTTACGGGGCTGTCAAAGTCATAGGATAAGTTATTCCAATCGAGCAGAAGACCTGTCAAATGGATATTAAGATGTCGCCTTTTTACCCAATTCAGTCTCTTTAAGGTAGATGTGTTATATATTGGATTTGACAGTCACAACATACCCCTGTAGTCACCGAATCAGTGCTATGACCCAATGTCATCATACAAGGTCTGAAATAACAGGCAGCTTGCTGGTGTTAACTAGAAGCAAACATGTTATAAACATTTCTGTGCAAGTGAATGACGATGTCACGTCAGCACAACATTCCATACTGCGAACAGCAGACGTGACGTCACAGAAAACAGGTGTTTCGTGTAAAAAGATAAACATTGCGATGAAATACAAACACCACTAAACATTTCCACATTTCACTAATACCAATAGTTGGGTTGTGCCAGATCGTGTATGATTGACATCGGTTATGGCTAGCATAATCCATTTGACGCGTACTGCAGAACCTGTAATCAAGTCTGTGAGGTTTTTGATTTTAACATTAGTAAATTAAACATTAGAACAGGTTTAAGTCATTTTAAGCAGTGTGGTCGAAGACGATGATCTAAATAAATTATTGGTTGCTAACAAAAAATTATCATAAATGCTTGATTTCGGAATCCTTACCTTTAATCTCTTGCTGGAAATCATCCTTTTCCTGTTGCAACTTTTCCCTCAACTTTTCACGTCGCTCGTTGATTGCGGCTTCCCGTTTTTCAGTCTCCTCACGCTGACGTGCAGCTTCCTCCGCTTGGCGATAAAATTGCGGGGAATTCCACGATTCAAATCGCGAAGTGATACGACTCCACTGATCATAGTACCGTTCGACGGCTGCCGACTTCTGGAACTTGATCTGGTCGGCTTCTCGGCGTTTGGCGAGGGCTGCCTGCAGCTTTGCACTTTTCATCGCGGTTACTCACTGAAACGGATGAGACGATGTTAAATATGACTAATGGGTGTACAGTGGATTCTATTTTTATGCGATTCATGAATGTGTTTCGTGCAAACAAAATCATCGTAAAAAAGTCATGTAATTTCGGACAAATTACATAGTCTCAGGATTTATGCATCCAAGACCTCTGCACTTGCCCTTAAATATGTCTTTGTTTATGTTTGCATGTTTATATTTGCACAATAAGTCCCATGAGGGCAAGATGTCTTCAATGACAAGGTCAGTGCACAGTTCTATTTGAAAAAACGCCTCTTCCGTAAATCCTTAAATTTACCCATGCTACCTGTCCACATTCAAAATAATGTTCACGTCAATGCTACGTAAAAACATACGTAGATTTTTTTCCATCGTACTTTTCACGTAAGGGCTACGTGATTCTCATATGGGGCACTCATTTCATGAAGCTTAAACGTCACAGGATTATCACATAGAAGTTACGTGATACTGTTGATAGATTTCATAGTGATTTCTTATACCATTATTTTTACTGCTGTTGCTGTTTTTTTTCTTGATTTTAATGTATATTACAATCAAATTCATGGAATTTCTCTATTCGCATTAAAGCTTTACATTTATTATAAACAAAAGAAAGAAAAAACATTGCTATAAAACCCAAGCAGGAACTCGACGTTTGGTCAACGTGCCTCCATGGGACAATTGTACTTCCCGGCTTCGTTGTAACTCCGCCATCGTTTCAGCTGCTTATTGTGTCTATGCCAGCCATTATCTTCCCGTTCCGGTGATGATCCGTGAGCTGTAAACTCGACTGCTGCAGTTGAGCAAAGTTGAGCTGTTTTTTTAAATGCAGGAGTCGTACATGTTCGCTTCCGTCGCTATCGCTTATCACGCTGATAGTATCCGAGGAGAATCCATGGTGGGGCTGGAAAGGAAAAACTGCTTTCACTACTTACCACCTTCAAATAAACCAATCAATACACAAATATTTTACAGCATAATTCAAATCTTATACTTACGTTTTCAACCAGTCAAAAAAACAACAATAACAAATCTACATCTTTACACTCACGCCACCATTTTGAACACCCAACTGAGTGCCTTACTTTTTTCATGCGTGGAATTCACTTAATACTTACGTGAAACGCACAAAGATTCTAGATATGTGAAAATTACGTAATTTTCATTGGATAAATAAATGTGTTTAGTTAGAATTTATTTTAAAATTCAGGTAACATTGCATAGATTTTACGAGAGTCACGTAAAAAAGACTGAAGTGAAAAAATTGAAACCTTACGTGATTTTTCAAGTGTGGATTATTTTGAGTGTAGAATTAGCCTGCAAGGCCATTGAAAATGACCCATACGTCGTACGGGGTTGATTACTACAAATGGTTGAAGGGCGTAAAACATTAGTAGGGGAAATGCAGGTAATGTCGGCCTAAGTGTCCCTAATTTGGGCCCATACATAAATTCAGCAATCGACTAAATTTTCAATAGCAACCAAAAATATCCATTAGTAACGTCCCAATAACGCGTTCATCTAGATTAAATTGATAAATAGCAGATTTTTAGCGATGGGCCCAATCTTAGATCCATAGGCCAACATTAGAGACATTTCCCCTATATGATTTTTGAAATTAATAAATACAGCGGCTGTGCTTCTTGCATAACCCTTTTATAGGTAACCCGTAAAACTCTGAAATTGACAAATAAAGCGTCTGGACTTTCCACATAAATCCTTTAGAATTATTCTCCAGATTTATAAATATATAAATGGTCAAACAACCGTAAATACTTTTGTAAATAACTGTCAAATTGTTGAAACTGATAGCTCACTCACTAATGTGCTTCATTTCGTAAAAAGTATTTGCATTGATTTATTACCCTTGATCTTGATTCATAACACCAAAATACGAGTCTATGGTCTACTCTAGACAAACAATGGTTTATGAATGTTTAGTAAAGGGGTTACTTTTAAAGCAGTATAAATTTCACAAATATCTTTGATTCTATAGTAGTATGGCCGCTGTTGCCAAGATTGTTAAAAATGGGAAAAAATACAAAATATGGTAAATTGACCGTTAAAATGTGCCTTACAACAGCACCAATTTCATCACAACAACGACAGGTTAGTTTATTATTATTATTAGCAGCAACCACATATAAAACATATTGACAGTATTCTAACAATCTGAACCAAAGGTAGAGCGATAAGTGAAATTCAAAAATCTCCCATAGTAATTCGCTAAAATGTTCATACAAACTTCAAACCATTTGCACGACCGCTACCATTTTCAGGGCTGATGGCAGTGTAAAAATAGTGAATTAGACACAAACATCATTTAAAATTGACTAAAAAGTAACCAAAATAAATTTAAAATTATCATAAAACATTCGGAAATAGAATTATGAAAATTGAAGTATTATTGACTGATTGATGTAAAGGAAAAATATATATTTTAAAAGTATTACAATGCACTTCAAAAAGTGATCCGCTATCAGCGCTTCATTGTTTGAACGAACTCATATTATGGGGTTATGCGTCATGAGGATGGCCTTAAAAATTGCAATTTTTTTTCAACGTGAAGCACCCTACTCACCCACGCTCACTTTCACCACCATTAAGTTGGGGAAATTTGGCTCTACCTGTTAGTGGTGTTAGTTTGCGTAGGCGACCTACCAGTTGCGACAAATGGACGTTGAAAGTAATTGTTTATAAAGACTATACTAGCATTTTTATAACTTAGTTGGGTTGGCCCTAGTGGTCCTTAACAATTTTTGGCCTAATTGGCACTATCTTAAATTTTCTAATGTTCATTTTTTAATCAAATTAATTTTGATGCACGGGCCTCCCTTAGGCTCAGTCGTTTAAGGCGCAGCTACAAAGTAATACCATGCTGGAGGTGGCTGGGTTCGATTCCTGGTCCAGTCTAGGAATTTTTTTGGTTGGAAAATTTCACGACTTCCCTGGGCATAGAGTATGATTGTACTTACCACACAATTATACTTTTTTTAAAATAACTTGTAGTTTATTTATTTTTAGCTAATAGATATCACATTCAATTTGTAAAAATTTTACTCTTCTAAATTCAGAAGGAATTCTAGTTCACAAACATCTATTCTGTTATTAATATTTGCATTAATATAGTTGATGTATTTATTAAACAATTTAAGAATTTGATTTCTTCTGGCTGCTGCAATGTTGCCCAAGATCAACTCGGCGAAGGAAAGCCGTTGCCACCCGCCAAGAGTCGTCATTATCCTTCGTTGTACGTGCGTCCATGCTGCAGCTATACGAGGGCACTCGCAGAACTTGCGCTGTAGCGTTTCAATAGATACCATGCAGTGCTGACAATTCGAATCATTTGCACGTCCGATAATGTACATTAATCTGCGATGCTTCGTGTTCTTGTTGAATAAAAAAATGGTACAGGCATCAAAAGCTCTCTTATACCTGTGGAAGTGCATCTAGAACACTAAGTTGAGAGCACGCAATAAGCTAATGTGCGATCAGCAATAAGCTTGAAATGTAATGAAGAATAAGAAGGTAGAACATGTATTTTACTATCTATCTTCGCAAATAAAACCATGAAAATTTATTTCAAATCTGAATAAGGCCCTAGGGAGCATCTATTAAATACGTAATGCTCTAAGGGGGAGGGGGGTTCACAGATCTGCGATAAGCAATGCATTAGGTATAGGGAAAACGTGACGAAAGAGGGGAGTGACGTACTCCCCTGGGGCCAAACACTGAACCACTAGCGCCAAAAATGGTACACTTATCCTACATTTAAAATTGGAAAACACGTAATTTCGAGCAAATCAAGTAAAATTTGGGGGCGACCCCGGCGTAGTGGTTAGCATCATACCTCTCACGTTAAAGTCACGAGTTCAAATCTTACCCCCGACAAATGACCCAAGAGCGTTAATGTGACAGTAATAAAAAAAAAGTAAAATTAAATCATGTTAAAAAGGTCGCGTAAAAAGGGAATGCAGTGTAATTATCGGCGGTGCTGCAATTCGACGACGACAGTTCAATGGTTGTATACGATCATTTCCACCCAGGAATCCCCAAAAGCAGTGTTTGTGACTCTGACAGTAACTATTAACGTTATCAGTCGCATTGTTCTTTTTGTTTTAGTCGATACTAAATAAACTAAGCACACACGCCACTGTAGTTCATCACAGGCGTATATTATCAATCGTAGTTTCTTATCATGCCGCAAATTTGCATTACTGAAACACGTTTTGCGATAATGTGCGCTTTTCAAGAGTCATTGTCGCAATGTTACACATACATCAGTAAACAATAGATAACGGAAATTCACAGTGTGTCACTCCTTCAGGTGGTTCCATTGATGAATAATGTCGTAAAGTGATTGGGAAAAATAACACTAAACAACTTTACTTATGTTAAGCTGACTTCCGTACACCAAATTTACAATAAAAAAGCACTCATGTATTTTTTTTCTAAGTAGCACCGTTTTCGAGATGTAGCGGTTTGAAAGTAGATATTTTTTAAATGTTGGTAGTTTTTTGGCCATTTTAAATTTATTTCGCGGTTTTCCAGTTCCGACAATATTTTTTTAGGAAAGATCAGAAAACATGCAAATTTTACATTTTAAAAATATTTACTTTCAAACCGCTTTATCTCGAAAACGGTGCGACTTTGCAAAATTTTACTCAGGTGCTTTTTTATTGTAATTTTTTTAAACTTTCATTATATAAAGTCGAAACAGTAATTGGACCAGGTTTTGGATATTTTTCCAAAAACTTTTTTTTAACTATAACTTTTTCGACCATCACTTCTCCATCTTGACCTATAGTGCAATAGATGGCATTTTTGTTCCCTAAAACATATCAACAAATAACAAAAAGAATAAAAAATCGTTTTTGAAAAAAATGTTTTAATATTTTATTTGAAATTAAAACAAACAGTTGGGCAATTTTTTTAGAATGCATATTTTTTTTCATTATCTGCAATATTGCCGAAGACACCAAACCGATCGGGCAAACAGTTTTCGAGTAAACCTCAAAAATAAGGTTGGATTCAAAATGGCGATAAGAAGATACAAAATGGCATTGTCGGTTATAAGGAACGTTTCTGCAAATTTTCAACCAGATAAAAAAAATACAAAAATAAACCGATTTTCGAATTTGTAGGCAATTGCTCTATATTGATGATTGCAAATACATATTCGAACCTATTTCCGTTTTAAAGTCAACCGAATTTTGAAATTTCCATAAACTGTTTCATTTTATAAATGGAGGGTGATTTTGTACAGTGTACATACAGCCCGCAGACGCGCAGAGAAAAAATCTGCCAAAAATCAGCACGGAATGATTTTTCATCAGCCCTGAAAGTGTTCACCAGTCTACCGAACATAAGGCATTGTGCGTGCTCAACCGAAGTATAAGTTGTTTTTCTCTGGTGCTGGATGAGAAGTAAAGCCGTTGGTCCCCGGTTCATGAGTTGATGGGTCGATAAGTAGGGTCCAGCATTGGTGCTCAGCACGGAAAACAAATCAAGGAAAAAAAAAATAAAAACACAGGTGGGTAATTTTTCGGGATAGTTGGGGATTTTCCGCTGGAGGCAATTTCTGTTTATGTTTCTGTCCTCCCGTGTCTATCGAAGGTGCCTCGAAGGGTCTAGCGTATACTTCGCCGCCTAATGTCTCTATGTCCTCTTCCTGCGTGTCCTCCTGCTGCGTGTTCTCCTTCTGGACGTACACCTCATCAAAGGTGAAGAGGCCGTATCCCTGCTTAAAATTCACAACAAAATATTATTTCAAATACATAATTTTTATTGCACCTACCGTTCGTCTTGCGTCTCAGTTATCAGTTAGCACCACTCAGCGCTCAAACATCAAAATTATGTGTGAAAACACATAATCTTCAACTATAAGATGTGAACCATAATTTTTATGGCAGCACACATATAAATAAAATTGGTCACGCATATACGTGTTATGGGCTATCTTATAGTAGGTAATTATTATAATGTTTATGTTACACATAATTATTATAATGTTTATGTTACACATAATTATTATAATGTTTATGTTACACATATAATAATAATGTTTAGAATCTATATATATACCTATCTATATCTATCTATCTATCTATCTATATATATAAAAATGAATTTCTGTCTGTCTGTCTGTCTGTCTGACCCTTATAGACTCGGAAACTACTGAACCGATTGGCGTGAAAATTTGTATACAGGGGTTTTTGGGGCCGTGGAAGGTTTTTATGATGGTTCGAGACCCTCCCCCTTCTGTAAGGGGGGGCTCCCATACAAAGAAACAGAAATTTCTGCATAACTCGAGAACTAATCAAGCAAATGGAACCAAATTAGGCATGTGGGGGCGAGTGTGGGGGTATAAGGAGATAATCATAGGGGGTAGCCTCTTAGATAATAGGGGGGGGGGGGCTACGTACAATATAGCATGTTTTTTTTTAAATCGGCACATAAACTCAAGCTAATATTGAATCCCGAGCAAGACCGGGCACACTCAGCTAGTATATATATAAATGAATTTCTGTCTGTCTGTCTGACCCTTATAGACTCGGCAACTACTGAACCGATCGGCGTGAAAATTTGTATATAGGGGCTTTTAGGGCAGGGAAAGGTTCTTATGATGGTTCAAGACCCCTCCCCCATCTTTAAGGGGGGGGGCATACAAATGAAACAGAAATTTCTGCATAACTCGAGAACTAATCAAGCAAATGAAACCAAATTTGGCATGTGGAGGTGATAGGGGGTAGCTTCTTAGATAAGAGGGGGAGGGGGAGAGATACGTAACATATAGCATTTTTTTTTTATTTAAATGGTGCATAAATTAAAGCTAATATTCAATCCCGAGGCCGGGCACACTCTTAAAAAAAGTATGTGCACCACCCTAATAAAAAATTGTATGGTTGATTTGCTTAACGACGTGTTCTGGGTATCAACCAAATCATTTGTGGAATAGTTCAATGATTTGGGTTATCGTTCGATTATGGTTATTTTTTTATTAGGGTAACCAAATAAACTTTAAGTTTAGAATTTTATTAGTGTAAGAAACTAGTGCTCCAAGCCCGTTATCGCCGCGAATCATCTTGAGCTTCCGTTCGGACTATTGCTCAACTATCGCGAGACATTTCTTGCAGGTTCTCAAGACGATTTACGACCATTTTATCCGGATTTATCATCAACGAAGACGATGTAGTACGTGCTTCCGCCGAGTGAATTCACTTCCAGATATCAGTGAGCATCGATTACCGCAGCAGCGTGTGAACGTTTCCTGCTAAAGGGATGCCGGCAACGTTTTCCAATTGGGTACAATTCGCTCTTCACTCTTTGGGTTAGGGTTCTAGTAGAGTTGTTTTGATAACATTGCGGATTGAATGATACCTGCTTCTCTCGTAGGTCTTCGGCGATGAGTACGAGGAATTGATTGTAGTTTGAACACCTTTTATGCAGTGTGAATCCCACTAGCGTGTACAGGAATCTTGTTAAGGAGGGGCAATTTTTTTCTATGGTGCATTTAATCTGAGGATGGGGAGTACTACAAAGTACGTGGTAGATGGTGCTGTCCTCCTCCCACTTTTTCCCTACTGTTCAATTTAGCTAATTTTATTTATTTTTTGTTCCGGTGGTGGTTCATCTTCTTTACATGACATTGTGCAACGACGTAATCATGTCATTTTGAATACGGTTACTTGTATACTGGCAATTTTTCGCACCTTCCGCCAAGTGTTTTCAATCACAGGATCGTAGTTAGCCACCAACTGGGTGGCACACTTTCCGCTCCTTCCGAATGTCCACGAAGTGGTCGGCTACCTTTGCAAAGTATGCGCACAATATCGATGAAATGTTCCATTATATAGCGATTTTCTAGCCGCTTTGCCTTACTAGCAGCAATCATAGCTGTTTTTTGGTGGTCCAGTTCTTCGTCGATAGCCTTCCTGGTTTTGAAATTCTTCCACGCTTCCATACTACCAACATGGGTATCACTGCGATTGTGTTTGCCCAGCAACTCGGTCGATTTCTTCCAAATTTTTGAACCCTGTAAGAATCATTGTAATAATGTTTTGCGTCATGCTCTTCTTTACAGGTTAAAAATACAAATCAAAGAAAATATATTCTTCAAGGTACTGGTATCATCTTTTATTCAGTTACCTTTCTGAAATTTTGTGCAGTATGTTTTTGTATAATTTGAAGGCATCGTTACAAGTTTTGACTATTTCAAGTAAGTATTTTTGTAAGTCACACTATAGTCACTTTACTTTTACCGTTGCGAGTACGTTGAACTTGGTCATTTTCAGCGAAAATTGTAGTTTTAATTTTTTTCAAATTTTGATCTAAATGCCAAGGCTAATAAGATCATTAAAAGGTTTAAAAAATATATAACGATTGGACCAAAGGCGCACAAAACTATTTTGATAAACGAGTACAGGATTGTTAACGGAATGACGATTTGTGCGAAGGATTGAGCATGTCAACCACGGTAACAAATGCCTTGAAATTTTCAGAGAAGATTCTTAGACAAATTCTTAGTAAGACAACAATCGACCAAGGTTCAATGGCAAACTTATACCTAATTTTCCATTAGGGAATCCAAAAGCTGTTAAAATACAGTTTGTACAAATGCGAAAAAGTCCATCATCAGAATTCCTTAGGTTCTTTTAGAACTTTTTAGAACTCTATGAGCTCTTTTGAAATTCTTCTCAAGTTCTCTGGAATTATTTTGAGAATACTTCTTGACTTTTACTCAGAACACCTTGGAACTTAAGTTCCCTTAGAGTTTCAGAAGAATTTCCTCAGTATTATCTAGAAATGATTCCCGGAAAGAGCTAGAAATTGGTACTCCCTTGAAATTTTCCTCAAAATCCCTCTAGAATTTCACTCAAAATTTAATTTTCTCGGTATTCTTTTCGGAATTATCTTGGAACTATCTGCAGGATTCACTAGAAACTATTCGCAAACATTTCATGGAATACTCCCCATAAATCTTTTGGAACAGTCCTCAGAATTCAATATCATTGAGGATCTTCTCGGATTTTTTAGAACTCTCCGAAGAGATCGTTTGAAATTCTTCTTAGAAGTCCACTGGAATTATATTTACAATTCTTCATGATTTTTTTTCTCAGAACACATTGGAACTGAAATTCCTTTAGAGTTTGAGAAATTATTCTCGGAATGAGCTAGAAATTATCCTCGGAATTCGCTTGAAATTTTGCTTAAAATCCCTTTGGAAGTTCACTCATAATTTGATTTTCTCGGTATTCTTTTCGAAATTATATTGGAACTATCTGCAGGATGCACTAGAAATTATCCACAGAATTTTATTTGAAATCTCTCCAGAAATATTTTGGAACTGTCCTAAGAATTCAATATCCTTGAGGTTCTTCTCGGAATATTCTAGAACTTTTTTTTTCAGAACACCTTGGAAATGAAATTCCCCTAATGTTTCAGAAGAATTTCCTCTGTATTCTCCAGAAATTCTTCCCAAAATGAACTTGAAATTATCTCCGAAATTTCCTTGAAATTTTCCCCAATATCCCTTTGGAATTTCATTCAAAATTTGATTCTCTCGATATTATTTTCGAAATTATCTTGCAACTATCTGCAGGATTCACTAGAAATTATTCGCAGAATTTTCATGGAATCATCCCCAGAAATCTTTTCTTTTGGAATTTCTCTTCAGAATTCAATACCCTTGAGATTCTTCTCGGAAGTCAAGTTTAAGTTGTCCGTCCATTCACCAAAACATTATAGTTTTTCTACCAGAAATGTTCAATAAAGCTTGCTCCTCTATTCACAAGAATTGTGCAATTTTTACATCAGGAATTTTCAATTCAGCTAGCCCCTTCATGCAGCAGAATGAATCTTAAACCAGAATTTTTCAATACAAACTTGCCCCCAGAAAATTTAACACCAGAAAATTGTACACCAGAAAATTTCAATTGACCAAGAACGATGCAAATAATTCACCGTTAATGTTCAAAAAAATTTGTTCTCCAATCTTCTGATTGGTGCAGATTTCGTTTTTCTATTTTCCACCAGACATTTTCAATATAGGTTGCTTCTCCTATCATCAGAATGTTGCAGGTTTTCTACCAAATAAAACTTGCCCCTATTTTCAGATTTTTTAGCATAAATTTTCAGTAAAGCAGCTTCCCTCCAATCATAAGAATGGAGCAAATTTTACACCAGAAATTATAATTAAAGTTTGTTCCTCTATTGAGCAAAAGGATGCAAATTTGAGACCAAACATTTTCCGAAAAGCTTGCCCATCCGTTCACTAGAACGGTGCAGATTTTCCTCCAGAGGTTTTCAATATAGCTTAATTTAAATAAAGCTTGTGCCTTCATTTACCAGACCAGAGTAAGTTTTCCACCAGAAATTTTCTCATAATTTCATTTATCAGGGCGATACAAATTTTGCACTAGAAATTTTCAATAAAGCATTCTCCTCCATTCACCAGAATGGTGCACCAACAATTGCAGTGAAGTTTGTTTTACCATGCACTTTTGTGGTGCAATTCTCAGGCACCAGAATGGTGCAAATTTTCCACCATAAATTTTCAATGAAGCTTGCATTCATCAGAACGATGCAAATTATGCACCAGAAAAATGAATAAACCTGGCTTATACATTGCGAACGTTCCACAAGAAATATTCAGTTAAATGTGCACCTCCAAATTTTTAGCGTTATTCAATTTTTACACCTGGGTTATTCATTTTGATTAGTTCCTCCATGATTGATGGTATTTTTACACCAGATATTCAATAAAAAGCTTTCTCTTCGATTTTCCACCACGAAGGTGAATTTGTTCAACCTTAAATTAGCCCTCTTCTTTTATCCCTCCATGAACCACCTTGAAAAAAAATTACAACAGAATTTTTTTGTATGCACCACGGTGCAATTTTTTGACCAAAAAATTTCAAAGAAGTTTGTCCCTTCATGCACCTTTGTGGTGCAATTTTCAGACACCATCTCAAAGGAATTGACGCAATAAAAGGTTTACAGTGCGCTTATAGTATGAAATGAAGTTATTTTACCTTCAAATCAAGTTATCAAGTAAGTAATTTGGAAATGTGGAAATAAACATCTTATTTATAAAAGGAGGGGCAATTAACCCCACCTTGCCCCACCCTGTAGTGTATCGGTTCCTGTGAGGACGTCATAAATGTAGCAATCTATTGATGGCTGCCCGTTGGGGAGAGTGACCTTCCTCCTGGGCTTTATCCTCACGGCAAATGAGAACGACCCAAATTTGAGTTTAGTTTACTCATAATCGCAGAAAGTGCAGTAAATTTGTCTCGTGTTTTTCTGTGGAAAACCACAAAAATCTGCCGGAAAACGAGGAAAATTTATGAAAGTTTTACTGAGTCTATGAGGTGTACCAATAGACTGAGTGAATCCAATCTTAACTTTTCTCATATTCGGGAAGTTGTTCCTGGACAAACCTGGAAAAGCATTAGGTAAATTTACTCATCGCTGAGTTCCTGCACTTTGTGATTTAGGAGTAAGCTAAACTCAAATTTGGGTCGTTCTCATTCGCCGTGCTGCATTAACGATTGGATAGCCAAGAAAAGGTTCGTCCCGTATGTAACTGTTGCTATAAAGCTCCGTAGACACTTGGTGTGATCGGGATGTATCTTCACTATTCTGTACATTTTTGGGGTGTCTGCTGTAAACGCGAACGCGAGATTTGAACTCGTGACTTTGGCGTGAGAGGTTATCTTAACCACTACGCCGGGGTCGCCCCCACGCAAAAAAATGTTTACCGAAACATAAAACAATGTACAGTATCACTGGATCAGCGAGAGGGGGGGGGGAGGTTTAAGGCAATCCAACAATACCTTTTTTATTGAAGCAACCCCCACACAATCCTTAAGTAGATTTCACTGATGCGACAACAACGGTTCGTAATTTTGTGGTGGACGAAGCAGGTTTCAATATAGAGCATGGTGAATTCGATTCATTCTTCTTTTTCATATATTTCTCAGTGAAGACGCAGTAAGCCGCTCAATACTGGCTGTGTGTAGAACTTCTTCTCAATATACACAAATCTTTGTTTGGATTCAACAACTTGGTCAACATTTGCACAAAACGGTAATTTCACTAATTATCTTCTGGTAGAGTCCCTGGAAGATTTCTTCTCATGCTGCCTCTTCAGATGACAGTGCTGGAATGGTTGACAGTATCTCAGACTCCCAAAAAATTCGATCTCCTGCCCAGCTAATGTTGAACCGCTTCGCTGCAACGGATGACCCTGTAGTCGGTAGAGTTGACAAAACCACCCTATCGAGTGGTAAGAACGTCCTTGTAAAGAATCTATAAAAGATTTATAGGAAACCATTCTTTTCTGTAGAATAAATTAAATTTAAGATAGAGGATTTGCAGGTAATGTCGGCCTAAGTGTCCCTAATTTGGGCCCATACATAAATTCAGCAATCGACTAAATTTTCAATAGCAACAAAAAATATCCATTAGTAACGTCCCAATAACGCGTTCATCTAGATAAAATTAATAAATAGCAGATTTTTATGCGATGGGCCCAATCTTAGATCCATAGGCCAATATTAGAGACATTTCCCCTATACTGCCTATTTAAGGCTGTATTATTTTAGTCTTGCGAATGTCTGATTTGTTACCAAAGCATCTGCTTCAAAACGTGATTCAAACAGTAATATTTATAAAAGGAATAATCCAAAATTGAAGAATTTTTGTAGAAAGTGTTTGAAATATCAGTGGTTCTCATATTGGCCCTCATGGACTCAATATAACGGTATACCTCAATATAACGTAACTGACGGATTTCACGCTAACTCGTCTTCGGAGTTGGCAGCACCCTCTCAGAACCTTATGAAACTTTGTGGGTGTGGAGACTTAGCAATTTTAAGCAACTTTGAGTACTTATTTTTTTCAAAATTTATCTCGCCTAACATTTGATAAGGGTCAAAGTTTTTTGTCGATTTTTTTTTCAAATCGATATAGCTTAAAAATGACAAGCCCTACAAAATAGTGATGTATGGCGAACTTTTAGCAAATAATCTGAAATTTTATAAAAAAATTTAAATAAATTAAAAAATTGGTTTCTACACTCTAAAAAAATATATTTAAAAATTAAAAGTCATTTTCCCAAAAATGGTACCCCTCAGATTTGCTTGATATTTTTTCTCATTTTCTAACTTTTCTTCATACATCGCAAAGTGGGCGCTTTTAAGGAAAAAAAGTTGTTCGAACAACAACTTTTTCATGTTAATTTTTTTTTAGCGTGTTTCACTCAAAGTCGAATAGTAATACGCGCACAACCTTATTAAAATCCGTTGAAACTTAATGAGCATAAAGATTTTGATGTTTTGATAATCTGGGCGTGCTTAAAACAAAAATCTAGCCTAACATTTGAAAGGGCCTAATACAGAGGATTTTCCTGCATTTCGAATGGTGTTTTAATAAATGAAAACTCTAGTGTTTTTGTTTAGTGCATAATTTATTTTCCTATAATTCTCCATACATAATTTGAGTTTTTCATTGATTATTAGTCTATCGGAAACAGAGTGAAATTTTTCGGAGTTTCCTTTGAATGTGAAAATCGCTTAGTAGAAATTATGTTTTGAGAAATAGGTACAAAACAATGAAATTTTTGTGTACCAGGTATAGTTTTTACATGACTGAACAGCTCCTTGAGTTCATCGGACATCTTTGTGTATTGATCATTTGATATGAAGCAGAAGTTCAATTTTGTTATGCTTGTATCTGTTTGTTTAACTGCCCAGTCATACAGTTCTTGTGGAGTTGTGATTGTGTTTCCATAATCTCGAGCAAGACTTGCTCTCTTTGCCATTCGTTTGAGAGTTCCTCCAATTGCGTCACATGGGCCTTTCCCATGAGACGTTGCGAAGAAGTGCCATTCTGCTTCCAATCCATACTTGGACTTGAAGTTGCACAAACTGGCAAAATTCTTTTTATTTTTGTAATGAGCCGCTGCTCCATCTGACATGAAAGTAATTTTCGTGAAACTAATAGATTGTTTAATGAAATCTAACAATTTTGATATAAATAACTGAACTGCTATTGTATCATGGGTCAATACTTCTGAAATAATAATAAAGCTTAAATTTTCCAACTTGTTTTCTTTTATGTAGTAAATTTCGAAAGGATGTATCGTAGCTTGATTATTGTTCCAATGATACCCCTGTGCTGAGTTTTGAATAATAAATGAATAATTTTCAGAAAAGTCGCAAATCACTAAAATTGCAGCACTACACTTTCAACAACTATGCACTACAGCAACTATGAGCATTGTTGTGATATCACCAAACTTAAATATTAGATTATGTCGGTAGAAACAGACTGCGGTGCTTTAAGTTTATACCTTATATCTCTCATGTGACTACCTGCGTTGTTATATAACTGCTATATAGCAGGTAACTTAACGATTATTTTAGGCATGCCTTAAATAATCGTTAAGTTACCTGCGCTATTATATGTATTCACTTGAGATATGAGGTATAAACATATATATGCATATTGCTTACTAATGGACACACCTAATACATAAAAATAAATGAATGATTATTTTTCTAATTAAATTAATCACAAATACATGAATTGAAATCTTTTCATGAATAAAACATACTAAGTGATTTTTACTTAGTTTACCTGTTGATTTGGAACAATTTGAGGGTGGTTTTATAGAAGTTGGATAGAGTGTATGCATATATTATAATACAATCCATCACAGGAAAGTGCAAACCATGCTGAGATGGCTGTTCCTCATTAGAACGTTTTGTTCTGAACTCTTATTGGACGATTTGCAGGTAACTTCTCTGTACCCTTTTCAAATGTTAGGATAGATTTCGCCCAGATTATCGAAAAGTATACTCATAAAGTTTAATCGAATTTTAATAAGGTTGTGCGCGTATTACTATTCGACTTTGAGTGAAACACGCTAAAAAAAATTAACATGAAAAAGTTGTTGTTCGAACAACTTTTTTTCCTTAAAAGCGCCCACTTTGCGATGTATGAAGAAAAGTTAGGTAATTATATTGCCTTTCATGAGAAAAAATATCAAGCAAATCTGAGGGGTACCATTTTTGGGAAAATGACTTTTAATTTTTAAATATATTTTTTTAGAGTGTAGAAACCGATTTTTTATTTTATTTAATTTTTTTTATAAAATTTCAGATTATTTGCTAAAAGTTCGCCATACATCACTTTTTTGTAGGGCTTGTCATTTTTAAGCTATATCGATTTGAAAAAAAAATCGACAAAAAACTTTGACCCTTATCAAATGTTAGGCGAGATAAATTTTGAAAAAAATAAGTACTCAAAGTTGCTTAAAATTGCTAAGTCTCCACACCCACAAAGTTCCATAAGGTTCTGAGAGGGTGCTGCCAACCACTGGATGAGTTGGCGTGAAATCCGTCAACTGTCAGTTTTGACTTCCATTGTCGATTTCCCGCAAATTATCATTGCAACAAGTAAAGTAATAAAACCATTGGACAGATGAGATAATCCCTCTTATATTGGTAACATTAATTTGTATGATTCAATTGTTATTAGGGAGATATTGTCTATGGAAGTCAAAATTGACAGTTACGATATATCGAGGTATACCTGGAATATTTTGTCTAATCTAATCTAACCTAATACGAACGCAGCCAGTTCGAGAAAGCATCCTGGAAAATGATTAGGTTAGATGAGGTCTATTCATTTTTCTTGTCTAATTGATGTTTACAACATATCTGAGATATGATATAAACATCAATACGGCCAGGCCTACTGCGTTGTATTTGCCGCAAAGATGATTCTTGAAAATGAATGGGAACATTTCTTGAATCTACAGAGGTGGAAGGAAATCCCACCAGCCTTCATAAAAAATTTAGTAATTGAGCTCACAACCCCTTTATACTGTTTAATATGTCACTTGACTCTGGTACATTCCTGCAGGAATGGAAAAAAAATCTTTTTTAATACCCATATATAAATCTGGTAAAAAATCTGATATCCGAAATTATCGTGGGATTGCCATCATCTCGTGCATTCCTAAACTATTCGAATCAATCATAAACAAAAATATCTTCAGCCAAATAAAACATAGAATAACACATGCACAACACGGCTTTTTTAAAGGTCGTTCTACCACAACAAACCTCCTGGAATTTGTTGATTACTCATTAACTGCAATGGACAAGGGAAACCAAATAGAAGCTCTTTACACTGACTTCAGTAAAGCGTTCGATAGACTTGACATAACAATGTTGATTTTTTTAATTAGAAAAATGGGAATTGAGATAAAACTCCTCACCTGGATTAAGTCATATTTAACGGGCCGTCGGCCAATTGTAAGATTCAGCGAGAAAAAATCTAACCCAATTCAAGTCACGTCAGGAGTTCCACAGGGCTCGCACTTGGGACCTCTTCTTTTCATTTTGTACGTTAACGATATCTCCCTTATTTTGAAAAATCTTAGAGTGCTTATTTATGCTGATGACATGAACCTTTTTTTAAGATAAGAAATGATGATGATATGAATACGTTTCAGAATGAAGTTCATGTTTTTTATACGTGGTGTTGTAAAAGTTTGTTGGAACTAAATGTTAAAAAATGTAACTTATAGTAGAAAACTAATAAAGCCAGATATTCGTATTACATTAGGTAATCAAATTGTTCAAAGTTGTGATAAAATGAGAGATTTAGGAGTTATTCTAGATTATAAACTAACATTTGTGGATCATTATGACACAATTATTCATAGAGCAGGCAAAATGCTTAATTTTATAAAGCGTTTTGGTTTACACTTTAACGATCCTTACACAATTAAAACACTATATGTTGCCTATGTGAGGCCAATATTAGAATATTGCAGTGTTGTTTGATCACCTTATATGAAAAAGCATGAAGAACGAATAGAGTCAATCCAAAGGCAATTTTTATTATATGCACTACGTAAATTGGGATGGACAGAATTTCCTCTCCCATCTTATGAAGCTCGTTGCTTGTTAATCAACATTCAGTCATTGAAAGAGCGTCGAGATTATGCTATGGTTTCTTCCGTGAACAATATGCGTATGCGACTCAGCTTATTTATTATCAAGACTTAATTTTTATGTACCTTCTCGTCAATTGCGTAATCGACATTTGTTCGCGGTAGATCGTCACTGCACTAACTACGCAAAAAATGGACCGATAAATCGTATGAGGTCTGTTTATAATCTACACTGTGAATTGATAGACCTAAATATGTCGCCCCTAAAACTGAAAAAAATATTTCCAAACACTGCAAAATCATAGATCATAAGTTATAATGTTATTAAGTAGTCTACGTTTTTGATTGACGAATAAATAAATAACTACATAGTTGTGTGTAATGTGTAAATATTTGTACAATATTGAAGAATCATAGAATAATGCAATGGAAGGATCTTACCGAATTTTCTCCTATGTTGGTAATGATTCTTTGCACGCACGCAGGTACTCATGACTATAAACTGCCCAAGTAACCATAGACACAGCTGAACAACGACTATAACAGTGTTTGAATGTTCTGATAAGGCCCGCATATAGCTAAAAAGGCGAAATAACGTGCCTATGGTTGCTTGGGTGAACATCAAATGATAGATTCCCCCAAATGAACTAATCTTATCTTTGTTTGCTTCTTCCGTCATGTTGAATGGATGAACCTTTCAAATCCTCATACTCCAGGCTTTTGACGATCCCCAGTGGCTGCACATTTCGGGAAACTTAGCAGAATAGAACGAAACATTCATATTGGCAACCCACTGCTTCGTACCCCATTATAAAGGCCGCGTGGTAGTACGCTTACGTATAGGCACTGACGTTGGGTGCGATACTGGCGGGTTTTTCCGCAAATCACTCTTATTTTAATTTTTTTTTTATACAGATAGATTTATTTGGGCTTACAAGGGAAATATACTATTGAAATATTTCAGAAAGTGCCCAACAGTGTTCCTTCTACTTGCGTGACAAGCTTTCATTGTTGTTTTCATTGAAGCATTACTCAGGAAACAATGTTAAACACCATTTTTGTACATGGTATTGTAACTAATCTTATATATGCTTAATTTTGGTTTGGGAAAAGTGTTTGAACTATGGCTTGGGATTTCCACTGTGGCGTGCTATTATTGTGACATATCCATACGTAATTTTGTGGGACGACATAGTGGAAACGTGTGAGCATAGTTGTAGCATATACCCTATATAATTTAAAAATCAGCTAGGAAACTAACTTCTTAGTTAGCATTTTAGTCACTTGGAGGTGTCCCCTGGGACGAACTAATATATAATAAATATAGTTCAAAGTAAAAAACAACATGAAACATGTTAAATTTGAGATTACATCCACAAGTGCAGGTACTTAATAAAGCATGGGTTATAGTTGATTAGGTAGATTAGAGTTTTCAATTATTTATTAAATGAGGCTAATGAGATATCATAATTATCAAATGAACTTAAATAAGAAAATTTAGACAGCCTAATAACATTAAGTAGATTACCAAAAGAGTTAGGATACAAATAAAGTAATTAAAAAAAAAAAAAAACTAAAGAGTTAGGATGCGGGGGGCCCGCTTAGGGAGGCAACTAGCCTTTAAAGCAACTTGCAACTAGCCTTTTCATATATTGTCTGTTTATTTTGATGGTTGCTTTAAAATGTCAATTTGGTATATATGTGAAAGGATGAATCAGTGGGAGATGGATTTTCGGTTTTTTTTACATTGTGCAGCACAAATCTAGTACTATGTGTCATTTCCTCAAAACCCTCCAATAACCGACCTCTTCAATCCCTTTCTGTTCCCATGGCGTTCAATTGGTCCGCATAGACTATTCAGCCATTACCCTTCCTTTATCGAGGATCTTCCAACTTGCTATGTCAGGCAAGTACAAATATTATTCTGAACATTCACTGCCTGATGCCGAGTCGAATTTCAGCACTCTGGATGTCACCGATCGAGGAAATGCTTCTACTCCTGTTAATTGGAACCTGGGACGCGCTGTAGAAAGCATTGTGGAAGCCCCCAATCCCTCTGACCCAGTCCTGCCATCTGCCGCCTCCGATCTTCATAGTCGTTCCGGGCCTGTGGTTGGATGTGGAGAGGGGGTCTTCCAACCTACTCACTACGGCGAGTATCCACTTGAGATTGTTCATGTCCATTCGCCACCTGATATTTCCATGACTTCCAGGGAAAACGCCTTACCTCGTGCGACCACCGACCGTAGTAAACACGACGTCATTTTCTACTACCAAAACGTAGGCGGAATGAATTCTGGTGTTCTTGACTACCACCTAGCTGTATCGGACCTGTGCTACGATGTCATCGTTTTTGTCGAGACTTGGCTCGATTCTCGAACGCTTTCCATCCAGGTGTTCGGATCCGAATACGAGGTTTTCCGCTGTGACAGAAATCCGAAAAACAGTCGGAAATCTACTGGAGGTGGTGTTCTCGTGGCAGTTCGTTCCGGGTTAAAGGCGAGAGCTATTGAAAACGTCTTGTGGAACTGTGTGGAACAAGTTTGGGTGGCCGTAGAACTGAGCGATCGCACACTGTACCTATGTGCGGTGTATATTGCACCTGACCGGGTTCGTGACAACGAACTTATCGATACCCATTGCCGGTCCGTTTTCACCATAATGGAGAGTGCGACACCAACTGATGAGATAATCGTTCTGGGCGACTTCAATCTACCCGGTGTTTTCTGGAAACCATCTTACAGCGGCTTTCTCTACCCAGACCCTGTACACTCTGTATTTCATACAGGATCAGTTAGCCTTCTCGACTGCTATAGTACAGCAACACTATCTCAAATAAACCACGTAGTCAACGAAAACAACCGTAGCCTGGACCTCTGCTTCGTTAGCGTTCAGGACACCGCTCCTTTCATCTCCACGGCACCTTCTCCACTAGTAAAGCAAGTACATCATCACCCTCCCTTGGTTGTCACTGTTGCTGACAATCACGATCGGGTCTTTGACGACATTTCCACGACCGTGTCATACGATTTCCGGAAAGCCGATCACCGTAGTATCGTCAACGTGCTATCTAGTTTAGATTGGGAGAGCATCCTAGATCCTGATAATGTTGAAACCGCTGCGCAAACATTTTCACATGTCTTGGCTTATGTCATTGACAGGCACGTTCCGAAAAGAGTTCACCGTAAAATTTCTCATCCTCCCTGGCAGACGAGTGAACTGCGTAGGTTGAAGTCGACCAAGAGAGCCGCATTAAGAAAATTCACTAAGTATCGTACGCTTTCGCTGAAACGTCACTACGTTAGGCTCAATTATGAGTTCAAGCGAGTTAGCCGTCGATGCTATTCGCGATATCAACGAGGGATTCAGAGGAAACTCAAGTCGCACCCGAAGTCATTCTGGAATTACGTAAATGAGCAGCGCAAGGAATCCGGCCTACCTTCTTCAATGGTGTTGAATGGAGCAGTTGCATCCACTTCTCAGCAGATCTGTCGCTTGTTTTCTGAGAAGTTCGCCAGAGTTTTCACGAATGAGAGATTAACTGACGAACACGTTACCCTAGCAGCTAGTAATGTTCCACTGTACGGTCAAACACTGGGTGCGATGGATGTCAACGTCGAGATGATTTCCACTGCCGCATCACAACTCAAGTCGTCCTTCAATCCAGGACCCGATGGCGTTCCATCCGTATTCCTGAAAAAGCATATCGCCAGCTTGCTGATGCCCATGCTTCACCTATTTCGATTGTCCATCTCGAGTGGTACATTTCCATCTTGTTGGAAATTCGCACATATGTTTCCTATCCACAAAAAGGGCAGCAAACGGGATGTGGACAATTATCGTGGAATTACGTCGTTGAGCGCAGTTTCGAAGTTATTCGAGTTAGTCATCATGGAGCCTCTACTCTCTCATTGTAAGCAGTATCTAAGTGGTGATCAACACGGCTTCACTTCCGGTCGTTCTACTTCCACAAATCTGCTGAGTTTGACATCGTATCTTACGGAAAGCATGGCAGAGAGGACTCAAACAGACGTCATATACACCGACTTGTCAGCTGCCTTCGATAAGCTAAACCATGCCATCGCGATTGCCAAGTTGCATAGACTTGGGGTCAGCGGCAACCTCTTGCGATGGTTTCGTTCATATCTCACTGATCGGCAACTGATGGTTGCCATTGGTGACAACCGGTCCAATATATATCTAGCTACGTCAGGAATACCTCAAGGAAGTCACCTGGGACCTTTGATTTTCTTACTCTACTTCAATGACGTGAACTTGGTCATCGAAGGCCCACGACTATCGTATGCAGACGATCTTAAAATCTACCTACGAATCCACTCGATTGATGACTGTCACTTCCTTCAACGTCAGTTCGAAGCCTTTGCCAGCTGGTGTAATTTGAACCGAATGGTGGTTAACCCCACTAAGTGTTCAGTGATCACTTTTACTCGGAAGAAAGAACCAATCACATTTGAATACAAACTTATCGGCACTGTAATCGACCGTGTGAACCATGTGAAAGATCTGGGTGTTATTCTAGATTCTCAACTTACGTACAAGCAGCACATCTCGTACGTTGTCGACAAGGCGTCTAGGACGTTGGGATTTATCTTCAGGATAGCAAAGAATTTCTCCGATATCTACTGTTTGAAGTCACTGTACTGTTCCTTAGTGCGATCCATTCTGGAATATTGTTCTGTGGTCTGGAGTCCAAACTACAACAATGGTGCTGAGAGAGTTGAGGCCGTTCAACGCCGTTTTCTTCGATTCGCTCTGCGGAAGCTGCCTTGGAGAGACCCATTTCATCTGCCCAGCTATGAAAGTCGTTGCCAGCTGATTGATCTGGAGCCTCTCCGAACTAGAAGAGACACCTCTAGGGCCCTGTTCATTGCGGACACTTTACAAGGTAGAATTGATTGCAGTGCAATCTTGGGGCAAGTCAACATTAACGTCCAACCCCGTGCGCTACGTAACAACGTTATGCTGAGATTGCCACTTCAGCGCACAAACTATGGCATGAACGGTGCAATAGGTGGGCTGCAACGAGTGTTCAATCGAGTCTCGGGCATCTTCGATTTCCATATGCCTCGACAGCTGCTACGAAGATACTTCTCATCGTTCTTTTCTGGCACAGTTAACCGTGAATGATTGTGTGTTTTATTTATGTATTTTATTCTTAGTTTTTATTTTTTGATTTGATTTTTACCTATATAAGTTACTTAAATCATCATTGGGGCTTTACACAGCCTGTTGATGCAGACAAATAAATAAGATAAATAAGTTTATCCTCGGCTTTGGATTGACTTGCGCTCCCTTTGCCCCACAAACGCTGCAAAATGAAAATGAAAGCAAGCTACAATTAAATAAAAATGATTTTTCCCCATACAGTTTTACCTGCTTTACTACCAGTCCCCAGAGAGCCAAAAAAAATTAAATTTGAGAGAGAAAACTTGCTCTCACTAGTCCAATTTCTCAACATGTATTTTGATGACACTCTATTTGGGATTTCCCTCTCACAGACTACAAAATAGAGTACCTGTCACTGCAAAACATATCTGGTACCGTAAAACGGGGTAACATTGATAGTTTTTTAAAGTATATTCTAAATATTTTTTTACAGCAATGAATGTTTTTCAAATTTTATATTTTTAAAACAAGTACTGATGATCCAAGAGTTAATTTGTTAGTAATATGTTGAACGAAAATTAAAGCATTTGCACTATTTTTTTTAGTTTTTTGCCTACAGTTTGTTCATAATTTTGCTGCTGGAAAATAAAGCATACCCGAAAAAAAAAATAACAACAAAAATACATTAAAAAACAATGTAACAATAAGACGAAAATTATTGTCTTAACAATGATTTATATTGTTACGTCTACAATAAATTTACCTTGATTTATGTTGTACTAAACAGTAAATTTCATGGTAAATGGAAAATTTACAATAAAAAGGGGGTTGTTAAGTATCTTAACAATGCAATTTTCGAGATTTCCCCATATATTTTTTTTCAATAACAGTATATATTATTGTTATTTTACTGTTGGTTGGCGAATTTATTGATTAAAAAAAATAACAGTGTACTTTAGAGTGTATGTGTAGGCTAGACAGATCTACTTTATCGACTTAAAAATAAAATCGAAAATAAAAAACATCGCCCCGGGAAGGGCGGGGGTAGTATGTCTGGTCTGATACGGGTGAGTCCTTTTTTTACTGGTTTTGGATTGAGATTCGATCCGGAACTTGTGAGAAATGCAGGCCAACTCCCCTGCACTCGATCTCCCTAGGGCACGTCTCCTTGGTGGTTGAGCGTCGTTGATTAGTTAATACATTCGACTGGAGAGAATCGCCTATGAAATATGCTAACACCTGAGAATTCCTTCCTGACATCTTCAAGTGGTCGATTTTTTTATTATTATTGTATGATTATTGACTGCACGGAAAAGGTCTGCATTAAGCAGGATTTAGATGAGGCAGGTGAGTTGAATTCAACTCAAACCGATCTGGTCGTAGGCGTTCAATTGACTTGGCAACGAATAGAGCAAGTCCGATATCGGCCAGCCAAACGAACTGTCAAAGCCAGAGCCATACGGGCAGCACCTATCTTGATTACATTGGCAGTGTTGCTGACCCTCTCATAGTCTGCAAGCTTCAATTAGATTTATTTTTATTGTTCGTGACGTAGCCCACAATGAAAACACATCAATATTTAATGTAACAACAATTTTTATTGTAATAGAGTTGTTCATAATTGTTCATAATCGAATCATGTTACAATAAAATAAATGAAAATACGATAAAAATCATTGTAACAACATACCTTCATTGTACATCTAGGTAGCACTTTTGCCGTTTTCGGAAGGGTACAACATTATAACAATCATTTTTATTGTCGACAATAAATATTAATGTTAGAGCATTGTTTCCACTGAAAACTTCACTGTAATTTTTTTTTCGGGTGGTAATTCAACTTTTCACTCATTTGAACACACAGATAATGGAGTTTAAAAGTAGAAAGTAAGTATTTCCATTGAAATACTACTGATATGCAGGTGTTTCTACTTTTAACTAATCCTTCTGCATTTATACATTTGTCCTTAAGAAACTGTACGTATTTTTTTTATTGGGTATCATGCTGGAGCTGCGTGACAGCTTAGTTTTCAAGACTTGACCCATTTGAATAAATTTCGCTTCTATCTTTGACAATACATCAAAAGGACTAGCCCATGTTGGCCGCTTGAACACTGGATTCCGTATGTATTGTTTCAAGATAGTTATAGAAAAAATGCTGTGATGTGTGCGCGTAGATACATCCGCGTAGTAAACCGATTGAATAAGTAAATCCGTTTCGAACGAAATATCTAAATTATGTAAGTTACGAAAACCGCGCGAATTCCGAAAGCCGTGCGAGACCACCGAAGCGAAAGGCGAAAGGCTTATTATCATTTAAAGAGTGCCACCAAAATAAATGTGATAGCCTATGTTGGCAAGTTGATTAATTTTGGTTTCCTCTCTAGATATTCTACTTATTTACTACTGAGCTTTGTATCAAATTAGTTAATTTACGTATCAATCATTTCAAGATTTCGCGACCGTACCGAACAAATTCTATACTACATAAGCTCAAAAGCGTTTGACAAGCTCTACCGTATTGCGTATCACTTCTGCGTAAGCTCCGTAGACGTAGGCGCGTTGAATACGACAGTCGGCAAAGGTTTAACCTGTACCAACACCGCTTAAGGGACGACCAAGGGGAGGGCCTTAAGAAACTGTACGTATTTGCATCCAAATCTGAGATCTATTTATATATTTTTTTCATAATAGGCTTTTACGAAGCCTTTGCAGCAAAAATATCTGATTTTGATGAATAGCTACTGGTTATTTAAATTGTCAACAAACCTTGACATACCATTGTTTTAAGGTATATCAAAATGTAACGTTCTTAGCTTTCATGTGGGGCGAACAAATTTCTAATATTAATGAGCAAATTTCCAAAGATTAGCTTGAAAACAACCTTAGATATTAAATCTGCAAAGAGTAACAGTTTGAAAAGTAATATTTCCACTGTTAATAGGTTGTGGGTGCCGTAATTTGCCCCACCTGACCATTCATGAAAGACAATTAATTTGGATTAACAGACACAATTTTAGTGAAATTAGCTATTTTTACTCCTGTTGGCTAAACATCCGGAATAGCTTTTAACAGACATAGTGGAATTGATCTCTTCTGTATTGTTTTTATTTCAGTGTTATCTCGCTCAAATTGATATGGTTCAAGCAATCATATCGATCCAGCGACTTTTTCCAGAATCAATCTTCTCCTACAAATTCTCACCGGGATGATTTAACAGGTTTAATTTATTGATGGAAATTAATATAATTCATAAAATATCATGAATGAAAACTCACGAAACACCGTTATTTGTTGACTTCCTTACTTCCTTGTGACAAGTGACCAGTATTTACTACAAAATTCATTGAGACTGTTTTGTAACATTGACAAACAAGTGCTTCCATTCACGTATGAATAATAATGCCCATCTGGTTGATCGGAAGTCACCCGACCAAAGCCACTACACATGCTGGAAAGCGTATATAAAAGCAAGAGCTTTCACTCGACAGTGTGTCATTGCCAATCCGAGTCCAGCTTCGAAAAGTAGGCGTTCCTGATCGATTCTTTATTAAACGTACGCGTCGAAGGTTTTATATTTTTGTCTTCATTCGTAACTCCTCTTCTTTCAATACACCGCGCGCTCACGTATCGTGACCGGAGTGGTGTCGCGAGTTAGTGTTGGTTTTATTAATGATTAGTGAATTAATTTCGCTCACGGTGAACCACCCGAATGCTAACAACCAGACGAATATTATCGAAAAGCGGGAGAAGAAGCGTTGAACCGGCTAGGTGGGCTCAGTGCGTTAGTGTAGTGTAAGCGGGAATCACGGAAAAATACTGGTTTTCTATTACGAACAGTTAACCAAATATCTAGTGCAGTAAAAACAATAATAGTTTGACAAAAAAAAACATGCTGAACTGTTAAACAGCACAAGCAAAACCACCTGTAAAACATATGAGTCAAGGGAAGTACATTCACTGATAATTCAAGTGGTCATGACAGTGATTTATGTGCATCATTTGATAATGGTAACATTTTATGTTGTCATTGGGTGTAAGTGAACGTGCCGAAAACTTACCGACAGTTACACAAGTTCAAAAATTCATGACAAAAAATAAACTTCACAGCAAAATGTTTACGCAAGTTGAAGTTTTTGGCGTTCTAATAGTAGCTGTTCTACAGATCTTGATCAACCTTGATGGAAGCTTAGGCTGTTGTAAGTATGATTAAATGAAACAATGACCCGACATGTTTAAGCGATAAGCGTTGTTTGTCTTAACCATTCCGTGGAATTTGTAATGTCATTGCTCAAATTTGTAAGATTTTCGATTCTAAACATTTTTTATATTTTTAAAGTTTGTTTCCAACAATTATGCTTCGTACACAGACAATTCGGATGTCATTTTATACGTACTCTACCTTGCACGATTAAATGCAAATTAGTGTTCAACATACGTTATTTCACGTTTGAGCAAATCACTTAATTACTTCATGAAAAAAAAAAGTTGTGGTTCTGAACTATGTGGAGGAACCCAATGGCTTCATTTCATCAATGTTGCAAATGAAGCTGAAGCAACGAAACGATGATAACAAGAAACTGCTACACAACCAAAAAAAAAACACTATCGCGGTGTCGGTAGCACATAACATAAATGTGTAACTCCATCCACAGTTTTTGTTTTATATATTAAGTAGACAAGATCAATTACCTTCCTAATCCTATCATATCTATCTAAGCTGTAGGCAATTCAATTCTACTTATCTTGTTCGTTTCCGTAGTGTAGCGGTTATCACGTCTGCTTCACACGCAGAAGGTCCCCGGTTCGAACCCGGGCGGAAACATGTTCTTTTTTTTCATACGTAGCCACGCCACATTAAGGAACAAAAAGTGCTACACGCGGATCCCAGATGATATTTTTTAAGATTCTTAGTTTGGCCTTGTATGGTAAGAAAAATATAAGACTCCAGAATGCAAAACAATATTTAAAATTTAGAGTCCAGGTTTAGACATTTTTTGTGATCTCAAACTTTGAAAAAATGTCATGTTTTAAAGAACGAAAAATCTGCTATGAAAAATCAAAGGATGAAAATTCCTCATCTGAAAACGTTTCTAATTGCGAGATCCAGGGTGTCCGTTCAAATCCAATTTTTCTATTCCAGGTTATTTAAAAATAAACCCAACTCAAACATCACACCTTTGTTATAAAAAAGCGTTCAAAAACAACCGATTAGAGATAATCATATAATTTTTTGAACAGAATTGTTCTACAATACGTCTACTTTGTATAAAACAATATGTGATGAGATTTACATTAACATTTTGATGAATGTGGGCGTCTTAGTGGAATACCTGTATAATGAGACAGAGAAGGATAAGTAATTTCCATTTAATTCCACTACCTTATATGCTTATCCTTGACAGATACGCGTATTTCGTCTACAATGTGCAGACTTCTTCAGTGTCTTGTACTAATACTAAGTCGAGTATTAGTACAAGACACTGAAGAAGTCTGCACATTGTAGATGAAATACGCATATCTGTCAAGGATAAGCAAATAAGGTAGTGGAATTAAATGGAAATTACTAATTCTTCTCTCTCTCATTATACATTAACATGTTTATTACCCAGATCTCCACAATCTCATGGAATCATGAATTCGTATACAATAAAAGATGCATGCTACTAAAAATGAGCCTGAAACACAATGAACATTTCAAAAGGTCCTATCTGCTTTGATCGATTATCTTCATCGACTATTTTTGTTTATAGCAGGGCTGGTAGCCATCACTGCTGTCAAAAATAGTAATTTTAGTGACCATGTTGAAGAAATAAGTGACTAAATAGTTACTGTTAGTTTTAAGAATAGTGACTAAAAAGTGACCCTGAATTAAATTAAAAATATATTTTATTGAAAACTCTTAGGAATTTCTGAGGAGCACAACTCCTGTGAACTTCAAAGGAAAATTCCAAGGGCATTCTGAGAATAATTTCATAAAGTGTGTCGGAGCATAAGTTCTTGGATTTTTTTTTGAAAATACTAAAAGAAGGATTACAATTAAATCTGAGAATAACTCCAGGACATCTTCAAAGGAATTCGGAAAATAAATTCAGGAGAGTTTTCCAAACAAATTATGAGAAGAAATTTTAGGAAATTGTGAGTAGAAATGCCAATGAATTCTTAGGAGAATTTCAGTGTGAGTAGAATTCCAAGTGAGATTCAAAAGGAAATCTGAAATGAATTCAATGAAAATTCTGATAATCTTTCCAAAGGGTGTCTTATTGTGGAGAATTTCAAGATAATTCCGCTAAAAACTAAAAGAAAATTGAATTCGAAGGATAGCTTCAACGAAATTTCCGTTGAATATGAAATGGACTATTCTGAGAACTTCCCAAATTTTTCCTATGAAGTTCTCGAAATGTTTCTGAATACCACTGTCCTTCTGTGAAGTTTTCGAAGTTTTTCTAAATTTCTGGAACTTTTGTGCTCCCGCAATTTTCATGGAATTAGAATGAAATAATTAGTATAGTTTTATGATTTTCACTGAAGTTCTCATGATTTTTCTGAAGTTCATGAACTTGCCATTAAATTATAGACACTAATTTAAAACTTCTTCAATAGTTTAGACTTTCCGGGTGTTATTAAAACTGCCTAAACGAATTTCTTTAAAGTTCTCTAGGTTGCCCTTTATCAGTATTTTTTAACAACCCACAACTTTACTGAAATTAATTGATTTGCCTTGAAGTTTGGACAATTTTCCTTATGTATTCTAACCATTAAAAACGCTCTCTTATTTTCCCTGAACTATGCTTACCTGAAGTTCTCTAAATTTGTTTGTCCGGCAAATTTTCTGATATATATTATATATTTAAAATTCCCTGACGTTTTCAGATCAATCATAGAATTCTTGGAATACCCCATAATGCCACGGAATTCCTTGTAAGTCGCTACAAATTTGCTTAAGTTAATGGGATTATTCTGAAGCTATTTGATCGTTCTCGAAGTACTCGGAACTTCGCTGAATATCAGGAAACTATCTGAATTCTAAGTTCTCTGGAATTTCTTGAAGATATTTATCGCTGCTTGCTAAAATAGTTCTCGCATTTTTTTAATGAATGGAACTTCGTTGATATTCTCTAATCAACTTAGCTAAACTTTCGTATTTTTTAAAGTTCTTGATATTTCCATGATATAACACCCTTAAAATACTCTCTTTTTATCACGTTCCAGAAGTTCTATCGGAGCTTTGTTGAAGTTTCTGGAACTTCTTTAAGGTTTCTAAAATTTTCTTTAAATTATTGGAACTGCCCTTTGATTCTCTGATCTGTCTTGCTGTTTTCGAAGCTTTCCTAAAGCTCTCAATTCTATTGAAGATAAATTTCCCTGAAATTCTTTGGACTTCTGTGAAGTTCCTGAAATATTTATGAAGTTTTCATAAATTATCTGATGGTCTCTGTACATCCCTGAAATTCTCGGAACATCTTAAGGGTTCTAAATTTTCTATAGATATTTAAACTGGTCTAAAAAGTCTGAACTAAAGTCATGGAAACTGATCTTAAGATCTGAAATTCCCCAAAGATCTCTAGGAGATCTAGAGAGATCTAGAGATCTTTTCTGAGGTGCTTAATTTTTTTTTAATTTGCACAATACCCCTCAAGGTTTCTATATTTCTCAAGTTTGCTTAACACCTGTGATGTGCTCTGAAATTCTAGGAACTTCATAAAAGTTTCTGAAAATTTTAGAATGTTAAAAGCAAGGTTGAAAATACTCATTTCAGCTAAAATAATGTTTTTCGAAATAATAAATCCAAAAGATGGTATGATGGCATGTTTTACTTGTAACTTACAAGAAGAGGTTACTAAGTATGCGTTTGAAACATAAAACCTGTACATTTTGATTTCTATGAGTCACAATCAGCGATTTGCTGATCGCTGAGTGAGTGAGTGAGTGTGTGTAAAATCGTTGATTTTGACTCTCATGAAGTGAAATAAACAGGTTTAATATGTCAAACACATTCTTTGCAACCTCTTCTTGTATCCTATCAATTCAAAATATGATTATGGCATCTAATTATTTCATAATAAAAAAAAAACATTGTTTTAGCTGAAATGAGTACATATTTGCCGAAGAACCGATTTGAGGATGTTAAAGCTTCCAGTAAGTTCCCTATAATTTCAGTGTGTTAACTTCCCTTATGTTCCCGCAGTTTGTTTATGGAGCTTTACTGAAATTCTCAGAATTTCCTTTCATTCCTCAGAACTTCTTCATAGTTCCTACAATTGTTGTGAAGTTAATGGGACTTCAATGAAGATCTCTAATATTTCATAAAGTTAATTACGAACTTGAAATAAATCATTTAATGTTTTCCTTAATTCAGGCACTTTGAAAATTTTCAATATCATGAACTTGTACATGGAATACGAAACTACAAGACATTGAATGTTTTTAGATTTTGTACGACCAAAAGTTATTAATGATTCAATCACTGATGTCTTAGATTATGCTAAATCAACATTGGTGTTTCTGGCACGTAGAATGGAGCACAACTATCATGACAAAAGGCAAAAAGACCATAAACACAATGTTTGGTTTTCCTATAGTAATTTCCATATAAACTTCAAATGGTTTGTGCCAAGTCAGTTACTTACTAAATGAGTTCAAATTTTGGTAGGCTAATCAGGACCCGATATGGAACTGTTTGAGCACTATTTTGCATCAGTCTAGTGTCCATCTAACCCAAAAAATAATCTAAAATTTGGATTTTCCGGGAAAAATGCGGGAAAACCCATATCGCACCAAGAAAGCACATATATTATATACTCATCCCAAATATCAACTTTTCCCGATCATACTTGGCATGCACGTTCAACACCGGACACAATCAACTATCTAAACAATCATGACGGACGCCCTGGAAATCTGTCGAATATTTGCAAAGTCTTAGTTCTTAAAATCTACGCCTATGATTTTCACATTTTTCCAATGTCCAAAATTTGGATTCCAATCTTCAAATTAGGAAAAAAGAGGAAAAAAGTTTGATTTCTAAGGTGATTAGATTGTTTAAATTATTTATATACACATTTCGAAAAATATTCCACAGATTTAATTTTTAAAATGTGTAGTAATTCAAAGATCGTGATTTTTTTCAAGTTCAAGATTTTAAAAGACATTTTATGAATGTATTTTTATTTTTACATAGAGGTATTGGAACATTTCCGAAGTTCCAGAGCGTTGAAAATTGTTGTAATGAATACTCTAAGTTTTATAATTTACTTTTAAAGTTTGGCCTAATGGTCCATTCGGTCTAATGGCGTTCGACATAATTGGCCTATACCCAGTATTGTCATAATTTTTATTTTTGTTGACTAAAAAGAATTTTCATAGTACCTAGGTAATAATTAAAAATTTAGAAAACATAACAAAAAAAAAGAGGCTAGGTGTAATGTCTAAGATCTTAGGATTGGGTTAATTTTGGACGTGTCAACAAATTTAAAAAAGTCTGAAACTTCCAAAAATAGGGTTAATGTACCGAATGTCGGCCTACATGTTCCTAATATTGAAACCGTATTCAAATTTTGAAGGCATGCATTGACAATTTTTCAATAGCAAACAAAATATCCATTTGATTTGTCCAGGACATTTTTATAGATTATAGATCCATAGACCAACATTAGAGCCATTTTTTCAATTCTAGATTTTGAACTTCTTGAACTTTTCAAATTCTGAAACTCGGGGAAAAGTCGATATCTCAAACATTTAAAATGTCACGTCCTGAACTTCGATAACTTTTCACTATTCAATGACATGGACAAATTGTCATGCTCCAGAACATATTTTCTTCCAAGGAATCGAACAGGATTAAAATAATGTTTGATGTTTGTAAAATTAGTGCACTCAGTTTTTTTTTATACGGATGACATGTAAAAAAAAAGCTTTTGATTTTTCACATGCTCACATATTTAAAAAATGATTTCGATACCATTCGCAATTATAGCGGACCATAGCATATAGACATGCTCTAAAAATTTCAGTATTTACACAAAAACTGTGATTTTTTTTTTTTTAAAGTATTTCATTAGATTACCCTGAACGAGTCATCGAAGCGCATGAGCATTATAAAAAAGATACAATGATAAAAATAAACATCTCCGAGACTCTGTAATGGCAGCTAAACACGTCTTGAAAACCTTCAACATAATCTTAGAAACACCTTTAACACGTTAAAAACATCAAAAATTACCTCCCTATCGCTAAACAAGTCTATAATTACTAAAAATGGTGGTGATGAAAAAGGTCTGTCTACTCTTAGATTATCTAGAGAACGACAATGGTCCTAAAAACGCAAAAAAAATGGCCCAAAAAACCGAAATGGTCTAGACAAAATGACCTAAATTATAGAAGAGCCTTGAAACCGCCAAATGTTGAAAATTAGTTTAAATTTTCGATTTTTTTTATAATTTCAAATTCAAGCCGTTTTACAAGAAAACAACTTTTTTTTTCCTTTGGTTTGTTTTCCGAGCTGAGCACCAATGCTACCGACGCCAGGGAGGCAGCTCCCACACCTAGATCCATCAACTAATGAACCGAGGACTAACGGCTTTACTTCCCCAGAAGAAAGGCGTGATCAGAGATGTTATGCCTCAGAAAATTCCGGTGGCGCTGACTGGGATTGAACCCAGGCTCTTTGGGGTGAAAGGCGATCATGGTTACCACCACACCACCGGCGCCGCTGACCCCCCCTAGAATTGATTTCGGTAAACTATCAAGATTGATAGAGTAGTAGACAAATGCCGAATGGTTAGAAAAAACTTTTTTTTTTATTTCGTCGTAAAATTTTAATTTAGTGCTTCGTAAAGCGGATATTTTAACGGATTTTCTATATTTTCCGGATACAGACCACTTTTCCGTTTCATCGAAGGTAGTTTTGATCATAGGGTTGGTGAGCCAGTAATGGAGGAACTTCTTTGTTAAACAACAAATAAACGTTCTTTATACCATGTTCTGTTCATACTTTAATCTATGACCTTTATTTTGCTGGAAAAATATTTCAAATTTTCAAACATATTTAAATTGTATACATTTTAGGAAAACTCGTCCAATACTGTTCCAGTAGTTGTGATAGTTGGTAGTTTTGGTTCCTATAAAAGTGGAACGCATTAATTTCTAATGGATTCTATTATAGGAACACTATCGCAACTATAGATGCAAGGAGTCAACATCTTAAGAAAAATTAATTGTTTGTCGTCATTTTTGAACAAAAATTTTAAGTTTCAAATTTGCAAATTTACATTATTTAAAGAGAGTTACCGATGGAAAGGTTTTCCACAATTGTTCTGGTATAAATAGTCCCCATACTTTTAGGTTATTTAGAAAAAGGTGAAGCTCCTTTGAACCTTTTCTACAAGTAAAAAAAAAAACATATGACAAGAAATGTTCATAATTTTTGTAAGAAATTGACGATACATATTTGTAAAGTATTTATTATAATTGTAACCACCAGCGTGAGCAGCAGGGTGGGCCGACTCGCTGTAAAATTACTTTTTAGACTAATTGGATAGACGCTGAATTTAGAGCACCGAGGTCGGTATAATTTTACCGGGGTCATAAAATGAAGTTAACTGAACAAAGTCTGTACAAATTTGGAATAAATTTTCAAATTACCTTTGAATTTTTTTTTGCTGTTTTTAAAACTTTTACCGAAAGGGATGGCCCTGGCATAGTGGTGAACATTCATACCTCTCACGCCAAAGTCACGAATTCAAATATCATCCCCGGACAATTCAATAATGACGCAATAGTGATAAAGTAACTATAACAAAAAAATACCGAACAGTTCTGTAGTTCAAAAATTACCAAACTGCGGAGGCCTGAATTAGTGTGTGGGTACCCGAAACATCTCTTAAAACCCATAAAAGGAAAATCGTTTAATTTTGTCGAACCCCTTAACGGAATCCCTCTATAAAGACATTTTTGAGTGTGTTTATTTATTTCCTTTTAATTCCGGTAAAATTGCTTATCTGTCTACTACTTGCAGACTTCATCAGTGCCATGCACTCAACACAAACATTGGTGTTGAGTACTTGGCACTGATAAAGTCTGCAAGTAGTAGACGAAATACGCATATCTGTCAACAGATAAGCAATTGTAACGGAATTAAAAGGAAAAAAATCAACACATTCAAAAAGCTCACCATAAAAAATTTCCAGTAATTTTGTTTTTGCTATGATAAAAGCTGTTACCCTAGTGAAACACAGACACAATGAATACATTTTCATGATCTACTACGGTGCCCTAAAGGCCAAAAAACAACTCTCAAATGAACAAAATGACTGAAGGTGACAGTTTAAGAGTTGTTTTCCCGTGACCTTCTGTGCACGTAAGTGATGCAACTAAAACCAATTCAAATGCGATTGTGATGCTGTCATAGCTTTTTCAAATTTGTTAGCTTCAACATGTTTTTGTAAACAATCCTATCTTATTTGTCAAGTCGTCTGCCTTTTTCGAAGGTGTGTCATGATCTGGAACAGAGCGTCCTTCCTCAACCACAAACTGAAAGGCTGATTGATCTCTTAACCAAACAAGCGCCGAATGGCACACATGGCTTAAGTAATCGACCGACCTCGACCTATATCGCAATTCAATATCATGGCCCAAAACGATAGCGACAGTATCGGTTACAGGAACGGTGATTTTTAAAATAAATAAATGGGAAATAAGTATCACGCAAAGTGAAGCCGGAAAAAATAGCCACGATCAATGTAAATAATTGACCGTCTGCTGCGGCGGGGATTTTTTGCTCAATGGAATCTGTCTGAGTGGAGTGACGTCGGTAAAATCCGTAACAACAACACTGTTTTCAAAACATTTGAAAACAATGCAGATTATACATACTTCACGGAATTGAGTGGCAACGAAAATCATATCAAGAGCACAAGAAGTTACGGATTACACGATGATCGTCAATCCCCTATTGAATTAATCATTCAATTAGCCCCAGAGGTGGGCTTACGTCAAATCAACAAGCTGGATCGATAACATTTCGTACTCGCACAACACTGAGGAGCATCATGATCCAGCTGGCCAAGTCGTTTCACCTGTTGCGTTGCTGTTATCAATGACAGTCGCGTGTTGTACGTTAAGCATGATGGACCATGTGGCGGTAGATACGATTTATAATAAAACTCTACTAGAAGGTAAATATTGACTGTTGGCACCTGTTCGCTACCAACAACGAATTGTTGTTAGGCACTTGTTATACCAATCTTGATCAATCAAAAAGTTTGCGGTCAGTGTAAATAAACCGCATGTTGTGTTGGCTATTGGCGGCAATTTGGTAGCAAAGGTGAATAGTTCCGCAATACGGTAAATACTCAATGATGATGGTTTTTGTGCAGTATCGAGACAGATGTTTATCGTTGTGGGAAGTACACAGTGATTCAATGGTGCTTGAACTTGTAATTGTCCTCAACGATTTAATGACGATGATTAACAGATGAGCGTGAGAAAATTGACCGTTTTGTTTGTAAATGGAAAACTACTGAAGGATGAATTAGTGCATCTATCTTGATTTTTTCAATCAGACAATTTGTGTGACGTGACAAGTAATTTGAGTTAAGTTCGAGTATGATATCGTTATATGGAATATTGTGCACCATCTAACAACACGTAGATTGCTTTAGAAATGACTTAATGGTATGCGGATCAAACTTCTTAAAGACAATATTGATAGAAGCGAAAAGGAAAATCAGCCATCACAGCGGCCATTTGTGGATTCTATTAACCTTGTCTTTGTGATTCTGTCACCATCCTTCATCAACGGATGAATTTGGTAAAGGGAATGATCAACCCGATTCGTACCTTCCTAAAAATTGTCCTTTGCTCACTTTCTACACTTTATGTATACAATTTTGACTCTGCCGTACTATAACGGAACTATCAACTCTATACTTTCATCTCCTCATCTATCGTATAAAGATGTCCACTTTTTTGAGTTTTTACTCAAAACTTCTAGAAAAATTACCGTGCACACTTAGAAATAACTGCTTTTACACGAGACGTAATCCATATTGGACGTAAATCATAGAACGTAAACAAACATTTCATGTAAAATTAAGTGTTCTCAAACCGAAACATCAGCTAGTTGACGAAGAGAACGTTTGATTGAATTGATTTTCACGTTTCTTTCAACTGATTCTTATGTCAAAAGGCCCGCTTACATGTGTCGGTCTCAGGGTACCGAAATTTACATGACTTTTTAGTAGTGTGTGTATATTTTCCCAGAAAGACTTGACTTTTCTGAACAACTTTGTTTCAGGCGACATATTGATCAGAAGTGACGTTTTCGTGCTACAATTTATTGAAAAATGTCAAAGACGCAATTTTAAAAGAAATTAGAAAATCCTAAATGGCCAACTTTGCAAATCGAAGAAGTGTCGAGTCAAACTTTTATTATATTTTTTATGCTATTTGGTTTGAAACTGCTCTGCTTGTCTTTGACGTTCTTATACGAGATATCGCCTAGAGCTGGGACTTCAACTATCCGGATACTTCAGTTTTTTTTTCAATAGAATTACTTTCCGACAAATGAAATATCGTTGAATTGATTTTCAGTTTACAGAATATTGAAATAAAATTAATTGAGAAAACGTTGAGATGGTTATCATGCGGATAGTAACCATCCGGATATCCGGATAGTGAAAATTTAAATTTATTCTCCCTTTAACAATTTTCTTTTTTACTGTTCTATTTGCCAAAAAGTTGGTTCTAGGTTGCCCATGTGACCTGATGTGGAATGGCAGATCTGTTAATTGCCAAAAATTAATAACATTGAAAAATAAAAATATCCGGATACTCGAAGTCCCAGCACTAATCGCCTGCTATCAAGTTAGTGTTTTTTGAAGCACTTAAACAGTTACTTATTGAAAGCTTTCTATGCCAACCAATCAAAGCATGAATTCGCATATTGTGTGGTAGGCACAATGATAGTCTATACCCAGGGAAGTCGAGAACATTTCCAACCCGAAAGATGTTCTAGACCTGCCCGCGAATCGAACCCGCCACCTCCAGCTTCGTAATACCGTGCCTTTACTGACTAGGCTATTTGAGGCCTCTACGATATGTCTACCATAACTTCTATCTCTATTTATTAATTATTAAAATATGTACAAAATCAACATGTTGGCGAACTAGTGATTTATTTATTTCTGTAATTGTATTAGAAATACAATTCATTGCATTGGCAAAATTCTTTGTTATTTGGTGCAGGAGTCACTTTATGAATATCAATATCAGACTTAGGGGATCATTTATTCGCTAGATAAGTGATGAAATAACAGAACTGCACTAGAGAACATGTTAGAACCTGTTGTGAAAGGTCAGCGGTCAGAGTATTTAAATAGTAATAGTTTCAATCCTTTAAATTTGTCGAACCTCTTAACGGAATCCCTTTATGAAGAGCTTTGAGTGGGTTGGTTTATTTCTTTTAAATTCCGTTATAATTGGTTATCTTTTGACAGATACGCGTATTTCGTCTACTACTTGCAGACTTCATCAGTGCCAGTGCCAAGTACTCAGTGGTGTTGAGTACTTGGCACTGATGAAGTCTGCAAGTAGTAGACGAAATACGCGTATCTGTCAAAAAGTAATAGTTTGTTGATACCAAAACGATCGGTATATCGGGAACGTCATTCTAGTGAATCCGCGTTGAATTTGGTATTATGGGGTGTTTACACTTATGCTTTTTCACTAGCGCTAATGCAAGCAAAAAAGCTCACTAGCATAATGTAAACAGGGCATCAGTGTCTACCAGCATAACATTTCAGGAGCAACTGAAATTCGTTCTAGTTGACGAGTACACTAGCGCGAGTAAATCCGCACAGATGTAAACAGCCCATTAGCGAAGTGGTAAGATAGCTTGGAGCGTAAAGATACGATTTTAGCTGTTTTTTTGGATCTAAACCGGAGTTTTGAAGCATTTTCTAGGAGTTATGGTGACATAACTCAACGGACTGCTTTTAATGATTTTGTTTCCCGTGAGGAATAACCTTGGAGTTCCCCAGGGAACTATATTAGGGCCTCTTTTATTTATTATGTCAATTAATGAGTTGCGACGTGTTTTACTATTTTCCGACATTAATCTTTTTGCAGATGATACTGTGTTATTCATTGTAGCTAAGGATTTAGATGATGCCGCTTTACACTTGAATGAAGATTTGCATTCTCTAAGCAGATGCAATTGAAATTGAATATAAGTGAAACTAAATTCATGGCATTTCGCGGAACTTCTCCGTAGTAATTGATGATGAGGATATTGATAGCGTTCGGGAGATTAAATATCTTGGCGTAGTTATTGATGACAAACTTAAGTTCAACTCTCACATTGACAATGTCATCAAGAAAATTGCAAAGAAGTATGGAATTCTATGTCGATTAAAAAACGATTCAAATATTACCAGTAAAATACAGCTATACAAATCATTCATCTCTCTTAATCATTTTATTTTGAGCCAATGCCACACAAATATCGAGATTACTGTGCTCGCAGAATAAAATATTGCCTAAATAGATTCACTTCCTCAACTTTGATGCTAGACGGTGTGAAGCAAATGTGGTTGTCGGTGAAGTAAATAATTGTATATTTGACTATGGTGTTCATGTTTAAAGTAGTTAACGATTTGCTGCCTCGATATTTGTGTGATCGAATTGAAAGAGGATGTGATTTTCATAGATATAAGACTAGAAACGCGGATGAAATAAGAACATCACATTTCTTGACCTGCGCTTCACAAAATTCATTGTATTTTAAAGGAATAAATATTTTCAATTCGATGCCTAGACACATTAAACCTGCAACTACACTTACAGAATTAAAGATACAATGCATTTCAAACGTTAAAACTGTTAATTTATTTTTTGATAAACATAAAAAGGAACATTGAAGCTTATTTGACTGTCGGGGGTTTGTGAGCATTCCTTACGTTGTTGAAAATTACGATAGCATCAGATTACGGACTTGCTAGTGTATTAGAATGTGTTGTTGATTATTCATGATCTGTTGATCGCTGGGAATGTTAGTGACTATTTGAGGTGAACAAAGAGGTGAACGCTTAAGCTTTTTCACATTTATATCGCTGTGAAGCAACTGAAAATTGTTGAGGGAATTTATATCTATAACTGTAACCAGTTCGTTTTTGTTTGCTAGTCTGGTCAAATGTTATACTTAATTACCTTAAAGATAAATCGTCCACTTCAAATCTTTGTAGGGGTAAGCGGTGGTACCATCATCTTATCATCTTAGTTCCGTTAGAAAACACGGCCGTTGAATGTTGAACCTGACTCATTTTTTGAATTCTGTTTATTTAAATTTGCAAAAACGCAGGTCACTCATAGACTGAGTACATTTTCCCCGATTTTCTTTAGAAATCTATTCGTACACGCAAACCAAAAATTTATTACAATGAAAGTTAGTTCTATTTCCTATCATCCTCTGTTCATGAACATCGCAACGAATGTTTGAAGTTGACCTTGCAGACGATGCAATGAACACAAGCGAGCATTTGCATTGATTATTATGTATAACATGGTAGAACGGCGCAAACACTTGCCTCGAATCTCTCCAGCAGAAAAAAAAAACAAACAAAGTCGAGTATGCGAGGAAATGTGTGCTTCCTGTTTGGTTTTAGCCTATCGATATCCCGAAGCATAGATAGAGTAGTGGAGGAAGCATAGGCCTGATAATCGTTAGTGGTTCGAGTCCCCTAGTCGGCACTTTTTTTTCGACATGATTAATTTCACTAAATAATACACTCCACATTTTTCTTTCTCCATTTTCTTGCATTGGACCGCAGCTCGGTGTATGGCATCCTCTGTTCATGCGATCTCCACTAACATCCTAATTGTAAGCGAATTTTACATCCCCCGGTTGGGTATATATTAAGAAAATCGATGAAAATATTAATCAGTCCGAACCGGAGATGAACCAGCCCCAGGTTGAAAATCTCTCAAATAAAGAAATCAAATCGATCAAATTAATCAATCGATGAATATACTCGAAGACTGACTAAAAAATTTCTTGATTTTCCTCATCATCACGCAGATACTTGAGGAAAATCGAAGGAAAATTTACTCAGTCACTCATAGACTGCGTTTTCACGAATGTGAGTAAATGGAATTCAATTTGAGTCGGAATCAACGGCCGTGTACGACAGCGCGAACACTTGTATAGAAGTTTAAATTGAGCGAGGACAATACTACCCATAAGCGCACAATAGTCCCATTTGAATAGGAAATCAAGCAAAAATGACACAGTTATGCTTTTATGGGCAGAATATTGCAGATAATACGAATCAAACAAAGATTTATTTTGTCAACCTACCTATTTGGTAAGTCTGAAAATCAAGCGTGGTGACATAACTAACGAGACTAACTATTTGTACTTATTTTCTAAATTGTAGAGCAAGGTCAGGCTTTATAGAAAACGTTTTGATTATCCGTCCATGTCCGTTCTATAGAGCAGAAATATCAAAAATATCAATGATCTCGATGGGAACGAATCAATCATGCGTTTGGTAAGATAGTTTAGGTTAAAAACTACAAAACAAAGTCTATAAGAACGCATAATATGAATATATGCATCAATTCTTCTAGAAAACAAAAGATTACATTTTGTCTACCTTCATCCGTATGCCGAAGTGAATCCCGTGACGTGAATCCCAATGTGTCTGAACGGATTTTTTTTTTATTCTTTATTATAGAGACTTTTAGCCCTAGGCTAGTTCATCTCTATATTGGACGGAATTGAAACTCTTATGACGGAATTGGAATCAAGAAGCAGTGTTATTTTTTTTAATCGTTCGAAAAAACAGGTAAATTTTGGGTTGTGTTTAGTATGACGGAAATTATATCTTAACCCTATGAGAATTAATACGACAATTTTTTGTTGCTCATGTGTGAAGAGCTAGCTGATACGCTCTTGAACGTACATATACGTTGGTCTGTGAATATATCTTATCTAATGCGTTGACAAATCTTCCACCTGGATGATTGGTGACCATCAGCACCAATTGCTCAGGTGGAAGATCTTTCAACACATTAGCTTTGATTAAAATCAAATTGAAGACATCGATGACTGACGATAAACTGAGCTTTCTTTGTTTGCTGAGCATCGAAAGTGATATTCGATGGATTTTGAAAAAAAAAAATACATATAAAGGACGTTTGGTATTTTCGGAATTCAGGAGATGCTCGAATAGTAGTCAACGCAATTTATTTGGGACTGAATGACAAAAATACCAAACATTCATTTTGAAAATCAATACCAGCCGAAACCCTGAATCAATCGTTTATAAAGAAACTTTCTGAAGGTTTTTTTTTCTTCGATTTGTTTTCCGTCGATCTTGTTTTCCGTACCGAGTATCAAAGCTACCGATGCCAGGGAGACAGCTCCCACTCCTGGACCCTACACCTATCGACCCATCAACTCATGAACCGGGGACCAACGGCTTTACTTCCCTTCTGAAGGAAGGCGTGATCAGAGATTTTATGCCTCAGAAAATCCCGGCGGCGCCGACTGGGATTGAACTCAGGCCTTTTGGGGTGGGAGGCAATCACGCTTACCTCTACACCACCAGCGCCGCTCTTTATGAAGCTGATTATCGAAGATAATTCTTTGTGCAAATTTATAATCATTTACTTTCCTGTATTTTTTAAATATTTAAGATTGAAATTTAGAAAATATTTTAAAATTTATACAACGAAACCAATTAATATGGGGGCCTCCCTAATGAAAGCAGCCCCGGGTATCCCGGATCCTTTACCTTTTTTAACACATACTCATATTTTGTGGTTATGAATCAAACTGGAGAAAGGCCTTAATGATTGCACATACTGTTTACAGAATGAAGCACCCTAATCGTCAGTTAATCCATTATGAGACGTACATTTCAGTACGTTTATAATTCCTATGTATGATTCAGCACAGTTGCACAGTGATCTAGAGCAATTTCTAAAACCACTCTTTTTTTTCAACAGTACCTTACATGCCGAGAGAAACATGGGATGCCAAGCCGCCAAAAAGTGTAGAAAAATTCTCCGGACTTATTCCGTTCGTGATCATTCACCACTCGTACGAACCCGGTGCCTGTTTGACCGGTGCAGATTGCCGCAATGCTATGCTGAGTATGCAAAAGTTTCACCAACAGGATCGAGGTTGGAATGACATCGGATACACTTTCGCCATCGGTGGCGATGGACGAATTTACGAAGGCCGAGGATTCAACGTCATCGGAGCTCATGCCCCTCGGTACAACGATAAGAGTGTTGGAATCTGTATGATTGGTGACTGGAGATGTAAGTCGCAAATAGCTCAAAACTAAACATATTAGATGTTCACAATAATTCATAACCGTTGCAGATGAACTGCCTTCGGATGATATGATCACCGCTGCCCAGACCTTAATCGAGTACGGTGTACGAAATAACATCATAGCTTCTAACTACACACTAATCGGTCATCGTCAGGTAAGACCTACGGAATGTCCAGGCGATAGACTATTTCAGGAGATTCAGAGCTGGCCCCATTACTCGCCTATGTTGGACGTTGTGGATCCCAACAGTATTAAAACGTCTGACTGAATAAAACCAAACTTATTAGTTTACTGTTACACTGGTATATTTCGTATGATTTGCTTATAAAAGAACGGCAAAAGAATGCCCATTCATAATACCCTGTTCAAGGCAGCTTTGCCTTTATTGCATTCACTAAAACCTTATTAAGACTAAAATCTGTCTAGTGGTCCACCCTGGAGAAGGTGCTGAAGGGTATATTTGCGAGGCACTTAAGGATTGATTTGCTGCTTTACATAACAATTGCAGGGAGAACTATTTTAAAATCATTTTTTATACTGAAATAAAAGCAATTTGGCATAAACTAATTTAGTTCCATTCCAGGGCTGTCAAAATAGTGAAATTTGAAAAAACAAGTGACCAAATAGTGACTTATAGTTGTGAAAAAAAGTAATTAAAAAGTGACCTAAGAGAAGAAAACTAGTCGTTCTGATGGCACACCAAATAAATGTTTGATGTTTTAGACTTATTCTATTCGTATCTCATAAACACCTATGAACGATATGAACCGTCAAAGTGAAAGTCTAAATGGATAGCGTATGACCAAATTCACGGTATTAGCCAGGGTGTCTACTAGCTGGAAAACCAGGAATCCTCAAGAAATTATCTTTTACTTGAAAATACCTGGAAATCTCAGAGAATCTCATCATTACTGATGGAATTTTTTTTACTAAGGATATTTTAAAGAAAAGGATGCATTTTTAAATACAAACATTTAATTTTCCTCGTTATTTTCCACCTTCACATCCAGACCTCTAGAGTGGATTAATCTTCAGTAACAGATAAATTTTAAAAATTTAGAGACTTGAAATGTGTCTTTTTCTTTTGGTCCTAGAATAAAAAATTTTAAAATTGAACAAGGTTTTGAAATTCTGGTCTTAAAATTTATAATGCATACATTTTCGAGAATCTAGAGTCAAATTTCTTGCACAGTTTTAAAGGCTAATGGAATTATATTATAATTTCTATGGACCTAATTCCAAGGGAGCTCTGGGAAAAAAATCTTTGAGAAAAACATCAAGTGCAATCTGCTTTCAATGTATGTTGGTACTTCGGGGAATTTTCGATTTCATGTGAAGCCTGAAATAGTTTCTAATAGAATTTCAAGAAAACCCTCAAGTAAATTTAAATGGAAATTCATATGAATTTCTGAGGAGCAGAACTCTTGAGAACTTCAGAGGAAAATTCCAAGGGCAATCTGATGATAATTTCATGAAGTTTGTGAGAGAAAACTAATCCGGAGTATAAGTCCTTTGTATTTTTTTTTTTGAGAATACTTAGGGGGTGAGAGGGCTGCTAAAACGAGGATTACAATTTAATCTGAGAATAACTCCAGGAGATCTTCAAAGATATTCGGAAAAGAATTCCAGGAGAGTTTGTCAAACAAATTATGAGGAGAAATCTAAGGAATTTGTCAGAAAAATGCAAATGAATGCTTAGGAGACTTTCATGATGATCGATGACCGGTTAAACTTCAACAGCCACGTCAAATATGCCTGTGAGAAGGCTTCGAAGGCCGTCAACGCGATAGCTAGAATCATGCCGAACAACTCTGGTCCAAGCAGTAGGAAGAGGCGTCTTCTGGCCAGTGTCTAGTCGTTGGTACTGAGGTACGGAGGTCCAGCCTGGGTTGCAGCACTGTAAACGAAGCAGAATCAAAGGAAACTGAGCAGTACGTTCCGGCTCATGGTGGCCATGCGAGTCGTGAGTGCGTACAGAACCATCTCGTCGGAAGCAGTATGCGTTATTGCCGAAATAATCTCTATCGGCATCACCCTGGCGGAGGACAGCGAGTGCTACAGGCGTAGAAAAGCCGGACGAGTACGGCAACAGGAGTGGAACACGGTAGAATGGGCACATAGACCAATACCGATTCTTTGGACCTGGGTGAACAGAAAACAAGGAGAAGTCAACACACACACACACACACACACACACACACACACACACACACACACACACACACACACACACACACACACCCACACACACACACACACACACACACACACTTACACACACACACACACACACACACACACACACACACACACACACACACACACACACACACACAAACACACACACACACACACACACACACACACACACACACACACACACACACACACACACACACACACACACACACACACACACACACACACACACACACACACACACACACACACACAGAAAGTCATCGTGGAAGGACTTTTCCCGAAGCACGACCCAACAACCTGGCCACCTACACCGTACGGAGAAGGAGAGGGAGATAACGTCGAAATCACCAACGAGGAGCTCGTAGTAGTGGCGAAAGGATTGAAGGTGAAGAAAGCTCCCGGTCCGGATGGAATCCCCAACGTAGCGTTGAAAGCGGCGATCCAGTCATCCCCGGACATGTTCAGGATGGTGCTGCAGAAATGCCTGAACGAGGGTCACTTCCCTGACAGGTGGAAGATACAGAAGCTAGTGTTGCTGCCGAAACCAGGAAAACCGCCGGGGGATCCAGCATCATACAGGCCTATATGCCTGCTGGATACACTCGGAAAACTCTTGGAGAGGATCATCCTAAACAGGCTGACGAAATACACGGAGAGTGAGCACGGATTGTCGGAGAGGCAGTTCGGATTCCGGAAAGGGAGATCGACGGTGGATGCAATTCGGACAGTGGTCGAGAGAGCTGAAAAGGCGTCCAAACAGAAGCGGAGAGGAGATCG